>NW_026252117.1:0-270647 GCF_025399195.1 Umbelopsis ramanniana AG
AACATTTTGATACGAAGCTAAACTTATATGATGTCAGCGCAAATTATTTCTAAAAGGACTGTAGAAACCAAGAGGGTTTTGACAGTCACCCTTTGTAACAAGCGGGTGGAGGCGCCTGTGCTATATTTGGTGCCTTTCTCAACTTTTTTGTTCGGAACAGAAACACAATGGGTAACTAACAACATCACATCCGCTTCCATCTATCGCTGTAATGACCCAGTCATCCTTAACACCCTTTTTTACAGGTGCGACCGGTGTTGACTCTCCAACTGACCTACCGGTCAAGCAACTGAGTCTTTTAGCCCTAGTGTTTCAAAACAGTGCCGTAACGCTTATAATGCGCTATACTGTAGCAGGCTTAACAAAAGAAGAGCGATATCTCCCTTCCATGGTGGTTCTGCTTAGCGAATTATTGAAATCTTTTGTTTGCGTATCTATCCTCGCACTATACCTGCCCGAAAGGAACTTTACCTCCCTCAAAAGAGTCTTATACCGAGAGCTCATTGGCAACCATAGAGAAATGCTAAAGCTCTCTATACCCGCACTACTCTATTTGATACAGGTAACATGCAGGAACATCGGTCAAAACGAACTGATTATGAGATTTTGACTATAATTAACTGGGATGTAATTTTAGAACAATCTCCAGTTCATTGCTTCGTCGAATTTAGACCCAGCAACGTTTCAAGTCACTTATCAACTTAAAATCTTGACAACTGCCTTATTCAGCGTCATGATGCTTCAAAAGACGCTTAATCCTTTGAAGTGGATTTCACTGGTGATGCTTACCATTGGAATTGGTCTTGTTCAGGTGTCGACAAACACGTCTGGTCCTGCCGATGATGGTCAGAACAATGTTCAGGGACTGGTGGCGGTTCTGTCTGCTTGCATTCTTTCCGGATTGGCTGGAGTGTATTTTGAAAAGCTGTTAAAAGCTCCCAACAACCGTGGAAAATTGGACGATCTCCAGGAAAAAGGAAAGGCAAATGGCATTGCCTTGGTGCCTGAGGATGCACAGCTCTGGGTCAGAAGCTTACAACTGTCAGTGTGGTCCACGTTTCTAGCTCTATTTCTGACCGTGATCTGGAAAGACGGGAAGGAAGTTTTGGAATATGGACCGTTCCGAAACTTCACTCCTGTTGTGTGGTTATTGGTTGCTGTTCATGCCCTTGGAGGCATCATTGTTGGCATTGTGGTCAAGTATGCCGACAATATTCTCAAAGGATTCGCTACCAGCGTGTCTATCCTCCTCTCCACAGCCCTGTCGGTACTGTTGATGAACTTTGCCATTACTGGCGTGTTTTTGATAGGCACATTTTTGGTAGTTTCTGCTACTTATCTGTATAGTTTGTAATAATGTTTGTGATTCATACAACGTGATAATATACCGTCCTGTAAACGCTGCTAGGAAGATGAGTTGAATCACCTATACATACATTCATCGCCAAATGATCCCCTTTGGCGATGAATACATGTATCCTTTTCCACATTGATTGAGTTCTGTGGTGCGTTTGCACAGCAGACAAGAAAAACTCTTGGCAAGTGGAAATAGATCTAATTCTAAGTCAAACTGCTCGAGAACAAGCGTTGGTCAGTGACGAGACCAATTGTCTATCTGAGACTCACAATGATTGAAAGAAGCGTTCCCGTTTTCGATCGATGAAATTTTCATGACGCAGCCCAACGCCCGACGATTCCCTATAATTTTTTTTTTTCATGCAATCTTTTTTATTTTTCCTACGGGCATGGGACTTTTTGGCACATGAGACCTTTTTCGTTTTCTTTGTTAAAAGGAGCAAACCAAGCAAAACATTGGTCACGTATATACGCATTTATCGTCTTCTGTAAGCCACTAGAAAGATCGTCGTGACTATGAACAATGTGAAATTCGGCTTCGTCGCCGGTAAGTGTTGTACAAGTGTGTCAAGGGGGAGTGAACGGAAAACTCATGTTTTGGTGTAGGCTCAGGCGTCATTTTGACCCCACAGCAATTTTCTACTATAACACTTGCCAGCTACGGTAGCAATAAAACATACATGATTGCAGGCAAACGCTCAGATGTTCTCAAGGTCTTGGAAAGGTCATTCGATACTACAATTGTATGTGCGCCACCACCATTAGGCAGTAGACATGATCAAAAGCTTATTGCCGTCCATATCAACTCAGCAAAGAGCATGAGCTTCAGTGTCAAGCCATTTTGCTTGTACCGAGAAATGATGGTGACGTTAAGTGTATACAATGACCAGCAAGACTTGGATATTTCTTTGTGCTGTTTACCATCGACCGTCACGACGGTCAAAATCATCCCATCTGGGACCACGCTGAACCAACTCTCTGACATATTGAAAGAGCGCCGTTACATGGTCAAGAGGCGCATTCGGTATACCGCGACTTCGAAAAGTGACGGTGTCACTAGAGTCTCCATTTGCCACCAGCCCCCGCCCACCTATCAAGCTGCGGTCAGCATGTCACGTTCGAATGATGAGGAAAGCCCGCCGCCCCACTATGGTGCATTTCATGAAACGCTACCCTCGTACTGTCGCTAACGTCTGGGTATTTTATTTGGGCTGTTAGGATGTCCGGCTGTGTTGGCGATACTTTCCTTTTTCTTATCGGAGAGTCTCACAAAAATATCAAGGAAGGTCATACTACTTTTTCTTATCTTTGCAAAGCCAGTAAACGCTAGCTAGGTAGCTAGCTTAAATGACCTAGTTTATATTTTAATAATGCATTTGGAGATTTTATTTGGTTATGACCACATCAGTCATCGGGTTCTTGCCAAGGGAGAATGAATGTCACATGAAATGCTATACCAGGTACGACATCAAAGGGTTACACGGGTGTTGGGTTGAATTAATGAAGATGTTTTATTGTATGAGAGTGGTGGGCAGACGAGTACAGTGTCAGAACGGACAATTAACCACCTGAAATAAAAAAAGAAAAAGAAAAAAAAAAGGGGAATTACACTACAAAAAAAAAAAAAAGGGGTTGTTGTTGTTGTTGTGAGAAAAAAAAGGATGGAGATTATATCAAAAAAAGTATACAAACCAAACGAAGGATATAAACAGCCAGTCATCCATTATTCTACAGCTGTATGCGTATGTTGTTCAGATTAGGTAGCGGGTTCGGGGGGAGGTTTGGTGGGGAGGGGTTGCCCGATTACATTACATCTAATGGGACGATATTAATCTTGGCTTTCGGCATCTTCGCTGAAGAACTTTTCGGCGACAATGTATTGGTCATTGGTTTTAAACAGTCGTTTGATGCATCCAATAGTAGCAGGAATGGTCATGAACAACCAAGCTGAAATTGGCAAACTGATAAAATCAATGGCATTCTTCCAAGTTCTGGATTCGGAAGGTGGCTTTCGGAAAAGTTCACGGTCGACAGCACGATGAAGTTGCTCATAGATGGCCAAGGTACCAAAGAGCGGGAAAGGCAAGAAGATAGTAATAATTTTAACGATGTTCCACAGAGTGGAGAAGAATTCAGAGGTCAGAACAGGGTTCTCATCTGGGTCGACAAAGGCCATGGAGGAAGACGGTGGGAACAGAATGAATTGCATGAGAGGAACGGCAGCGAACATAAGCCATCCAGACGTAGCAGGGATTAAATGCGCTTCCAAAACCTTGACACAAACGATCATTTTGTCAATCCAGTAAGTAGGTGAAGTATACATGCTCATCTTGGATCTTGTAGAGAAACTGGGAGTGGTAGGTGTCATGGGAAGCATGATACCAGTGGAGTCCAAGGATGAGTGAGGATGATCTCTTACACCGTAGGCGTGGCGTAAAGTATAAGCCAGGTCAGCAATGCCATTGTAATGGCGTTTGGCTTGGACGTAACGAGCATTCATGTTAGCAAGGTAGCCGGTGGTTTGAACGTTGGTCAGATTAATTGGTACAAAAATGGGGACACTGCGAGCGAGGCCTTCGGTCTTGAAGAAGCACTTGAGCCACATATGCAAATCCTCTCCGACAGCATCTGCATCCGTATCCCAATATCCGACCTTCTCCGCCAAAATCATGGTTAGACTATAAGTAGAACAAGGGAAGGCGATACCGCGACCACTGCTCAGGTTGGACATGACCAAGGCAGACCAAGTAATATCCGTCACTCTCACCGCAGCAGGCACTTCAAAGCAATTGCGGGAGAAAAAGATGGGGGGCACAAACAGTAAAAAGTATGGATCTTCAGCCTTGTTAAACGCCTTCTCAACCTGAATGTAACACCAAATAATAAATTAGAAATCATAATGGTTAAAAACGTGCAGGGGGGACCTCATGGCCACCAATCATGGTATTTCTTCCTTACCTCACTAATATAGAGCTCAGGAATAGCAGAGTCAGAATCCGAAACAGTGAGAATGATTCTACGTCTATCAACACCTCGCTTCAACAGTTCAGAGCAGCCGACTCGCGCAGCATAGGCAACATTAGAACCCTTTCCGCGTGCTTCCCCGGGTATATCAGATGGATGCACGGTGATAACAAAATGTTGGAAACTATCGCGGAAGTAGTTTTGCAGGCTTTCGGCCTTGTCCATGTGGCCAATTTCAGAGGCTTCCATAGCGAGAATAATGACATAGTTGCTTTGAGAATTTCTGGTAGAATGGGTGCATGCGTCAGTATCATGTTATTGGTAAGGAAAAAAAAATCCCCCTGAGGTTTGGCCTGAAAAAATAAACAACGGAAGGGGGGAGACGACAAAGAATGTCATATTTCGACATACCTATGGTTTGCAAGTCGCTTGATGGTGTCGCGCAAAAGAGGCTCAGGTTCAGAATAATTAGGGATGATAAATGCATGAGTCAGCTTGGAATCCTCATAAGGTCTAAGACTAGCTTCCATATCGACTAGTTGTTCGTCCTCCAAAGAGTAACCTTCGCGTGTAGGAGTGGGTGCAGGGGAGACAGCAGCGCTTGATACGTTGGAGCTATCATTAGGGTGAAGACGCTGGAAAGTATTCCAAGCTCTAATCGTCTTCTTGATACGTCTTGCTGTGATATAAAATTTCAAGGTGTGGTTGATTTGAGTGTATAGGAAGAATGAGAAATAGAAGATGAGGAAAATGAGGTAAAAGCGAGGAACCAGTAAAGGTCCTAAAGGCAAGAGCAGTATGGATGCTATAGCTGAGAATGGAGCAACCAACTCAAAAGGATAATTGACCAGCATGATGGGATGATGGAAGGGCAGCGGACCAAAGCTTTGTGAGGTTTTTATTACAACTCAATTTTTTTTTTTCTTTTTCTTTTTGCAATCCGATTGCACTCAGGCACGAGCTCTCAACTCGCTGTGACAGCCAATCAGCAACGGATAAACGGGGAGAACCCACATCTGTCATTGCCGACTCACCTTTTATAGTCTGAACCAAAAGCTTCTATGCTTGGTTAACTCCTTCTAATGCATGTCGACTTCAGTCCACCGTCTCCAGGAAGAATAACCACCTTCCTCACCGCTGACGAAGAAGCCCAGGATATACGAAAATCCGAAGACGAAGCTAATGCCATTCACTTTTTTCTATTCATTAATCCGCACTCCGGGGATCAACAAGGTGCTCAAATTCTCGATTTAAACTTGGGTTTGATTTGCTTCAAATCACTGCCCAATGTTCGAGTTCATGTCTATTCCTTGGTGGATGATACTGAGTGCGGCAATGGATTATCAAGTGCAAAAACAATCATGGCTCATAAGGAGCAACTGGGGCTTAATCCTCAAATCCACATCTGTTGCGCTGGAGGAGACGGTTCACTGACAGGTTTACTTCCGAAAATTGAAGAACGGGGTATCGATGTGAACAATATCATGTTTAGTCTGCTTCCTTTTGGTACCGGAAACGACCTTGCTCGCTTCCTTGGAACATGGTCAATTGACAAGAAGGCAGCAAAGGATATTATGCGAAGCGGACATTTACGTCACTTGGTTTATAAGCAAATCCGAGGTCGACCTGTGAAACTGGACGTATGGAATATTCATGTTACGACGTTTGATGGGGGATCTATTCGGCCAGTTAGCGACAAGAGACAAGAAAACGAGGAAAACTTTCCATCAGAGATTTTTCAGAAACTTCTAAACAATGGCGCTATTGGAGCACAATGCTATGTTGGTGGTGATGCTGAGCGACTAAGAACAGACAATCGTGTGGCTAATATCGCTTCTTATACTATTCAAACCATCAAATGGGGTCTGTTCAAATCCTTCTCTTCAGTGACCTCCATGCTCGACAGAATCGAACAGTTCGGCGACGTGGTGGCCTATGTCCGACAGGATAAATACCGAAAAAGGCGCTTTTCCATTTCGAATGGGAGATCATTATCTTCAGTCGGCGACAGAAAGACACCGGATGATACAGACCGCCATGCTGACGAACCAGAAGATGATTCGGCTACAAAATTACGCCCTGTCATCATCAATTCTAATGCAATTGAGTTGGTGTTTCAAAACATTCCGAGCCTTTGGGGAAGAATGCTTAATTTATGGAATAGAGCGGAGTCAGGCTCGGCCATAGATCTGAATGAAGCGGATCACCACCCTGGTATTGCTGAAGGAGTGGACCCTTCAAAATGGCACAAGCAGGAGAGCTGCGACGGCGAATTTGAGCTGTTCATCCTGGAAAACAAGTTGTCATACGTCAAGAAAGAGCTAGCCATTAATCGTACTGACCTTGCGCGGATAGGTCATTTCAAACAAGCTTCCATCGTTTTCCGAAATTTAGCTGAGGTCCAGAATAACCCTAGTATCCCCAAACGTGTACAGTCGTCGTTTAGCCTTAATGGCCCAAGCCAGCCATATCGAGAGTCCAGAAAGGATTCAGTAAGAATCATGATGGATGGAGAGTTCTTCATTGTACACAAACCAAAAGCAATACACATCACCTTCTGGAAGCAGATTAACATCATGGGCCCTCCAGATGAAAACGTTGACTGCGAAGCGGATTTTTCCTCAGAAGGTTCCGAAGCAGAAGCTCCTTCTCCGTAATGGATCATCGTCCAGCCTATCTTTGCGGCAGGTTATGGTGTTGCAATATGAGGTAGAAGCTCTGTTCGTATGAAGTAACATAGAGTAATATGCATATTTCCCCTTCCCATTTATCTTGTACCATATCCTTCTGTATATTTATGCCCGTTCCCCTGCTATTGTGCCTTGTGACTCTCGCAGCTCTTGTTTCATAAAACAATAACCTTTAACTTTATAAATATTACTCAATCTAGAGATGGCTCTGACTTGTTGATTTTTTCAATAAACATTGTCCTGTTTTCTTTACACCACATTTCAACAAAAGGATGGGCTCTTTTTGCGTAAAGCTTTCTGGTCCGTCACTTATCAAGAAGAATCTGCTATAACATGAGAAAGTAGACCAATGCCTGCCTATTATTAGCGATATTGTTGTGCTACTACGCTAAATCACAGCGGATCAAAGGAGTTCCAATACGCTCTGCGCAAACCAAAGTGCCCATGAGGGCGGCATCATGCCTTATAATTTCATAAAAGGGCATGCTAAATGTTGGATATGCTATGGCTGACTTACGTTTTTACAAGGTCGACTAGCTTCTGTTAAAAAAAATATCTACTTTGAAAAGTGAACAATATTACGCTTCTTTATGAAAAGGAACACCGTCAAGCCACCAGAGGTCGAGACACTCTTCCAGTGGTGAATTATTTTTGTCACTGCTGGCACCGATTTACCACAGGGCGGGCGATGAAGTTTCCACGCAGGCGTAATGCCGCTTCCCTTTGGAATACCAAGGGCTGCAGCGTAGTGCAAACACAGTGCAGCGGTGCAAAAAAAGATCAAACCTCCGAACAAAACAGTTTCAAAGTTCATACATTTCAATGCGTAAGCATTATCCGTACAGACGTATTCTTACAGCTTGAGAGAAACTGTTATTGTTTGAGCATGGAACGTCATTCAATACGGTTATGTTCTGAGAGTATTTTTCAGCTTCGTAAGCTTGTCACTCGATATCACGTACAGTGGCAGCAGACTGAAGCATTTCAGTGTAAATATTGACGGTATGGTCCGTTGCCAAACAATCACAAAGTGGATTGATTCCAGCTATACTGTATCGTCCAATGTCACGTGGCAATCCCGTTTTTTTTTTTTTTTTCTCCACTCCAATGAAGTTCTGGTGAGAGCTTTCCCTTGGGAGCGACGGTGAACAGACTCCGTTCCTCTGTCCTAACCTTAACATTCACAAACCGCTTTGACCACAAAAAGGGTGACTGATTACGGCACCTGTCCCATTTTCATCAAAGAGGAAGATCTAGATCCGCTAGCGATATGCTGGTGGCCTCTCCCGCTACAGATAACACTATAAGCGATCTAAATAATTCAGTCAATTCGATGCAAACTTCCACCCCACAGCAGTTGCTTGGCTCTAACAGTAATAACTACTTGGAAAGTGCTGCAAACGTCGATAGCTTTTTCACGGACGCACTGGATGTTTTCAGTAAAGCTGGGACTCAACCACGCATTGCACATAACCACGCAGCACCATCTGATCCACTGACGGCTGACCCATCTCCGTCTGGCATCAGCTCCTTTAAAGAGGAGGAAGACCAAGAGGAAGAAGGCGAGGAAGATGAACCAAATGCGGTAACATGGAAGCTCAAGCTATCTCCTTCTATGATGATTCTCGACACGAACATTTTGACAGTGGCGGGTTTGGAGAAAGTGCTGGAACAGCTCAAGATCAATGTTCAACCCCAAGCTGAAGCCAACGATTCAAATTCCATGTTGTATGATTTATCTCCTATCCTTACACCATCGCAACGTATGGTCATACTAGGAGCCATTAAATCAGTATACCCTTCCTACACCCTGGAGCCGATCAATTTGGCACACTATCAAAACGTCATGTGCACACAACTGACCAACGAATGCGTGGAAGAATTTTTTTCTTGCTTCAACGAGCCAGTCTGGAATATCAATCGGTCCGCGTTCATGTCGACTTATAATCCAACAGCCATTCTGGATTGGAAGTCTACTCAGTTTTCAGAAGGCATCGATGTTCTGTTACAAGCGTCTGTGTGCTCAGTTACCATCGGTCACTTACTTTTAGTTCACCGACAGCTTCCCTACCTAAACGTTACTGGTTTGATGGGGATCTATCATTTGAAGGCCAAGGAAATACTGGAGGACTACTTTGATGTAGGCGATATCCGGGTCGTCATGTCCCTCTTAATGTTGTCTAACCCACCCAATACGCCTGCTGGAGACTATCTAACATTATCCCGCGATAAAAATATCTATCTGGAGCTAGCTATCCGGATGTCAGATGCAATTGGTCTATTTGAAATCGACCGGCGGAAAACTCTCATCAGTAACGAACATGAGCTGGAGAGAGGCCGACGGCTAGCTTGGGTCATCTTGTGCATGGAGTTCTTTTCGGCTAGTAATACTACCGGTGGTACAGGCTACATCGATTTGCGTCATTGGCAGGTCAACCTGCCCACAGCATTACCCTCCGAACCGCAAACGACTCACAAGTCAATCGAGTATTTGTCGCATTTTGGCCAAATGGTGATGCAATATAAAACTGGGTACCCTGGAATATTGCGCATCACCCATCAGACAGCCATGAACGCGCAAAATTTGCAACGTTTTCTCCAACCGCTATTTACTCAGATGAAAGAAAATGCTACCAAATTCTTGAAATTGGATGTAGACAGAGAAATGTATGGTGACTTGGAGCAATTGTCTGCAGAACCAATCCCTCAGCGGCCATTCAGCATTCTTGCGCTGAACCTTCACCTACTGTTCCATTCTTTGGCTTTGAATGTTTATACCTCTTTTATTCCTGTGAAGTCCATTGCATATGACAAGAGCCTACAAGGTTTTCGGGAAAGACCTGTACATACGTCGACGAATATCAACGCTAACTTAACAACCAGTCAACCTCAGAACATACATTATCTGGGAGCGTCTCCACATGGCTCGCCTGCCACCTCTCAAATGTCCCCCAAGCCGTCCCAAGATGTATCAGCCACTCCATCTCAGCTCTATTGTACCGTATCGGCAGTTGTCACGACGACGATGATGATCGGTCTTTTGGAAGCTATACTTCAGCGAGATACCACCATGTGTCATCATGATCCTTTGTATGGATTGGTACAATTGACGCACACATGTCAATATATATCGAGTGTCAGCAAGGACGATGGCGTTTTATCGCTTTGTAGTATAAATATCACTAGAGCTCGAATTCTCTTGGAGCGCCTACCATTATGCCGTACTGGCGATTCTAGGTGTATGGAGTTACTTACTCGACTTCGAATATGGCAAGGTTTGGACCCTAGCAGCAAGAGTGTGCCCACCAGTCTTGTAGAGACGCAAAGCTTGCGATCCTCTGGCCAAGAACTGGCCAACCAATTGCAGCAAAGAGTCGGTAGTTTTAATGAAAGTACCCCTTCATGGTCGACACCTCGGCCATCATATCCGTCGCGTCATACCACTGAAACTTCAGACGACGATCAGCAAGTCAAACTGGAGCCGGCTGATGATCGAATGGGACCACAAGACGAAGAGTACTATAGTGGATCGTCGTACGAAGATTAGAACGATGAGTGTCGTGCTTCCCTTGATGTTTTTTTTTTATAGAAACGATGGAGAGTTCTGTGTATAAATTTGGTTTTCTTTTTTTTTATTGGGTCTGTTTGATTATCAAGAAATAAATTGTCAAAGAGATCTCAGTTCGTCAGTCAGTGCGGTGCGCTTCGAAATCTTTAAACTCAGTTCCCGCCTTTGTTGTAAGCATCTCTGCAAAGTTCATTTCTTGACATCCACTGCATTGTCGTAATGTCCGAGCAAGATGCAACAAGTACAGAATCGGAACACTCGACGAAAGCAACATTTGGCTTCAATGAAATTGCTGCCAGTTTAAATCAAATCATCGACGGTCACGAACTAGACCCATCGACTTTGTCTCGACGACGCAAGAGGTAGTATGACATAGCCCTTATGTACCATTTACTGTTTACCACTTCCTGACCTCAGTCTCAATAGTTTGGCAACTTCAAATCAAAATACAGGATACCATAGCTCATATGTTCGTCCAACGGAAGATATATTCGACCTTGATAGCCCAAAGATCAAAGAGGTATGGGCTAAACCTTGGCTCTTCGTAGGAACGGGGGTAACTCTCCTTCTCTTCCAATCACTTGTGGACTAAACTTCATTCATTAGGACATCATTCGAATGATACTTCAATACCTGTCAGATGAAGGTTACTACGCCTCAAGAGCTGTTGTGCAAGATGAAGCTAATGTGAAATGGAAAGAAAGAGAAGAACGTGGAATAGAAGCAAAACGATTAAAGCAAGCGATATTAGGTAGCTTTTCCTCACACGTCTCTCTGTTGGATCATGCTTTCTATGTGCTAACTCTAGTGATGTAGATGGTGATTGGTCCGAAGTGGAAAAGCTTAGTACGAAGCCAATTGTGAAAAATCACAGATCATTTCTCTATTCTCTATACAAACAGCAGTATTTGGAGTACATAGAACATCGAGAAATACAAAAGGTAAGCTGATTAAAATGTTATTTTTACATTGTGCAACCTTTACTAACATATCGCCTCCCCTACAGGCATTCTCATTCCTGAATAAGCGATTGAAGCCGCTTGAACACCTGCAGACCAAACCCAACGAGTTCAAAGATATGTGCTACTTATTGACAGCAAAATCAATTCACGAAGCTCCATCCTTCAAAAATTGGGAAGGTATAGCCGCTGCTCGGTGAGTTTCAGTGTGCTTTGAGAACAAAGGGCAGATCATGGCTCATAATGCATTCGTCATGCTAACATATTTGCCCACCATTGTGTAGTGAGAATCTTGTCGGACAATTTCAGAGCATGCTCGAATTTGAAAGTGCTGATAGAAGCGGTAAGTAGGCATATAGCCTTTACATACAGAGCTGACTTTGTCGTACTCATAACCTGAGCTTTATAGGAAATGTTTATGTTCCTCCCAGCCGACTAGTCACACTGCTTCGTCAAGCAGTAGCATATCAAATCCAATTCTCTCGATACCATCCAAAAATAGCACCGGCTGTCAACTCGTATATATCTCCATTCATATTTTTTTTTTTACCTTCTGATATTATGACAGTTGCTAAGCATGGCCCCACCTTGATAGATTACTGCAGGACTATACCAGCTTTGTCATTCCTAACTCTGTTCGATACACGCTGCGTGGGCATGAAGGAAATGTCAAATGTGTTCGGTTCATAGGAGAGGAGGGTAGAGGCGTGGTATCTGGATCTAGGTAAGTGAACTTTCTTAAAAAATCCTTTTCTGTTTCTGTATATACAAAAGCACGCCTCTTATACTATTTATCTGCACACCTTTCAGTGACAACACATTGCGTATATGGGATACGGAAACAGCTGAATGCACAAATGTGCTAAGAGGTCATAAATCAAGGATATGGGATGTATCAAGTACCAAATTGGGAGACTATGTTGCCAGCGCTAGTGGAGACGGCACAGTCAAGGTAAGAAACTAGTAGCCGCAACGGTTACCAGCTCATCTTCCTCACATACTGAAGAAAACTTTCATCTACAGGTTTGGGACTTGAAGAGCAGCAAAGCGAACTGCGTGTCAACCCTTGCTGGTCATGGAGGAGATGTATATTCGGTGCAATACCATCAAAGCGAGACGAATTTGGTGACAGGTGGATACGACAAAACAATACGGCTGTTTGATGTCAACACTGGAGCGGTGGTGAAATCGTTTCAAGGACATCAACTTGCTGTTTCGAAAACCATCTTCAATCCGCTTGGAAATCTCATCATCAGTGGATCAAAAGACAACACTATCAAATTTTGGGATATTGTTTCTGGCTTATGCATTCGGACAATCACTTCTCATTTGGGCGAAGTCACTTCAGTTGAAATGAACTCTAGTGGTACTCTCTTGCTCAGTAGTTCAAAAGACAACTCTAATAGATTGTGGGATGTGCGTATGGTGCGGCCGTTGCGAAAACTCAAAGGACATCAAAATACGTCCAAGAATTTTGTGCGAGCGAATTTCTCAGAAAACAATCTCATTGTTGGTGGTTCCGAGGTATGTATTTTGAGCTGGAAACCAATGTAGTCCATTTTCATCGCTAACAAAATGATCCTAGGATGGCATCGTTTACATATGGGATCAAGACACGGGCGAAATTCTTCAAAAGCTGCGGGGCCACACTGGCGTGACCTATGAAGCTTACTGGAATGTGAAACAGAGTATGATGGCCAGTTGTAGTGACGATCAGACCGTTAAACTGTGGTGGTATGATGAAAATACCCCCTTGGATGGCTGTTAGTTTTTCTTTTGCCCGTTCCCTTGCCGGTCTTTTAGAAACCGGCTACCACATTTGTACATCAATGGATCATGAAATAGAAATGTTCTTAAACTTCCATGTAGAACCTTGTTTATTGACTTTCACTTATTTAGATATTATGGCATATTATCCTTCCGTTCAGTTCTTGGAATAAGCTGGAGGCTTGTTATCATACACTGGCTGGTTTTGAGGAGGAGGTGCGACAGGGTTTTGTTGTTGTGGTGGAGGAGGGGCCTGATAATTTGCCTGCTGCTGGCGAGGTTGTGGCTGTCTTTCGAGAGAACCGTAGTTGCGTCCTGGAAATCCTCGATGGTATCCCGCTCTCTCTTCCGCATCATACTTACGCCATATAATCCAAAAGGCGTGGACGTGACCAGGTAAATAGCCAAGCTAAGTGATGTAGCTCGTTAGTACATGATCGGAGCTACAAAGGTATCGAACAATGCATTCTGTCTACTTACAATGGTTAAACATACTGATTTTGATAACAAGAGAGAATCCCATTAGCTGTGTGCGTTTATAATGTAATGGTTAGAGTATTATCATTGCGTACTTACTGTTAATACACAGGTCAGGTCCACAGCCAGTGATCTAAACATACGCCGAGTTGAACAGATCGTTGGTCAAAACGAACAGAATGCGTCATAGAATGTTGTCGACGAAAGGACATACCATGGCTACTGCGGCGGGCGGAAATAACAATGCGATTAAAATCTCAAGAATGACAGCAATCATAATGAATAAGATAAACGTTGACGTCCTTGGCAAAATCTTGGATCATTCTCTTTAAGTGACGTAAATTTGGCGCTCAGCTACGGCGGGAGGGCAGGCAAGAAAGCTGTGCCAAAAAAGAAAAATGTCTGTGCTTCACTTGGGCCAATTCCAAGGATGCGAAATTTTTCGCTATTGTACGGATATTATTGTTCTAATGTAGACTACAACCTTTTTTTTTTTTACTTCATTTTGGATATAACTGCCCAACTTATCCTGCCGTGTCTTCGGCGCATTTACATCCTTATTGGCAAAAGCGCAAGGACGGGCTATGCTGGAGCTGTAGCACAATAATACAAGCCTCGATATGTGTCAAATACCAGTTATTCGTTTTGAAAAGACTTTTTTTCGGGAAATTGCAAAGCAAAGCGCTGTAGGGGCAGGATTACTCTACCATCATTTATTTAGAGCAGTTAGGGATAGGAGCGGCCCTCTCCAAAGTTGTAACACAACGTACAACTCTGACTCTATCGGTGGCAACATGATTGTAACGTGCAACCAACACGTTTTACAGACAAAGTAGGTGAATTTTCTTGGTATCCAGAGAAGTTTGAGAAGCGATCCTCTTGGTATTTAAGGTTTTCATGTTTTTCCTTTTTGTCATAGCTTCAGGTTTCCCCATGGCGATCATCCAGAAACTACGTATTTCTTCAATTCGACGAGTTTTCATCATGTGCACCTGCAATACGATGGAGGTTATGTAGTGTGTTCAACAGAACATGGGTAAAGGTTGTAGCTTTTGTGGCTGGCTTCTCAAACGGCGTAACTTTTACCGATGTGGGCTTTTTTTTCTTTTTGCAACTGTACTCTTCCACCAATTTGGTTACACCTACGATCCTACCATGGAAAATTTTAATTGTTATCTCGTCATTTGCAGTTATAGCATGGGCAATCTTTCATTGCAATAAGCTAATGGAAATAAAACGCGTACTAAGAAAAATTGGTTCGAGCGATACAACTCAGATATGCATAGGTTCTAACGCTCAATGCTCTCAACCAAGATTGGTAGGCAGCTTTCACTCGGGTTCCAGGCTATCGGAGTGTTACCAGTATCCAAGCGGAGCAATCCATCATGCGCATTTTTGCCTCAAATGGATGAAGGCAAGGGCTCTATTGTTCGAATACGTTTGTTCAATTCCCGCCTTCTCTGAATTCGAAGAAGTGGTAGTGTGGCTTCCTTGGTATAAACTACTCATGAGGTTTAATTCTTGGAAGCAAACTTCAATCGACCTCGCGCTAATATAGGTATTACATGCAAAAGGGAGGATATATCATCAGACTACGTTACGAGGGGTGCATTATGTCAAAGGATGAGCACGCTGTCTTACTGCAAGGAGAGAGATAAAAACCATGGTAGTGCAGAGTAGAAAATAGATTCAGTATACCTTCAGCGCATGCCAGATTAAAATAACCAAGAATAAATCCATGGCAATAGAGAGCTTTAGAATGGAAATGCTTCAGCAGTTTGGCGGTACCTTTTAGGATTGTACAGATCATTGAGATGTAAACCTATAATCGAAAATAGATACACACTCAGTCAGTGTAACGTGTGTAGTGTTCAAGCGAGTACAAAAGGATTGTCGACCAGCAAATCGAAAGGAGCCCGCTCTTGCTTTCATTCAAGCCCTACACCTTCCTTTCAGCCAAGCAGCCATAGAAACGTATTCCATCCACACTTTCCTTCATTGACTCTCATCTTTGGAATGCGCATTGCTGCTTTATCCTTCCTCGCCGCTCTTGCAGCCGTTGTTGTTGAAGCTGCCCCCAACAACCTCGCCATCACCGTTGCTTGTTCGACTCAATACATTGTGCAAGCTAACGACAAATGTTATAAGATTGCTCACACCTATAACATTAAGGCTTCCGACTTGTTGAAGTGGAACCCTCAAGGTAAACCCTAATATTTTATTTTCAGAACCCAAATTCGTAATAAAACATTCAGTACTAATTATTGGCTCCATCCACCGTACGGTATCAAAGTCAACTCGGATTGCACCAACTTGTACATTGGTGAAAGACTTTGCTTGAGTGCTCCCAACACCGTCAAGAGTCTTGTTGCTACCAAAGGTTCTACCACCACCAAGAAGACTAGCACCAAGAAGACCACCACCACCACCAAGAAGCCTAGTACTAGCACCAAGAAGACTAGCACCAGCACCAAGAAGTCTAGCACCACCACCAAGAAGACTAGCACCAGCACCAAGAAATCTAGCACTACCACCAAGAAGTCTAGCACCACCACCAAGAAGACTAGCACCAGCACCAAGAAATCTAGCACCACCACCAAGAAGTCCAGCACTACCACCAAGAAGACATCGACTACTAAGACCACCGCTACAAAGACTTCTTCGATACACGTCATTGTGCCTACAACTGCCCAATGTGCTTCCGACGTCGACTGCCCAGGAATTTACTGCTGCAACCTGTTCAACAAACAATGTGTCTTGGATCCTAACAACAACATTTGCGGTATCCAGCCTACTACCAAGGTCGCCACTGTCGTTTCTGGAAAGACCACCACCACCAAGGTGGCAGCCACTGCGACAACGGCTAAGACTGTTGTTGCTGCCATCCCCACCTATGTGCCTGGTGTGACAGTCGCTTTGAACAGTAAAACCAGCTTCTGCTTGCTTTTGCCTCCCAGTGCCGGTAACAAGGCTAACAACAACAACAAGCAAGATGTCGAGGCCATTTCCGACAGTGAAGATTATGCTGTTTCCTTCTGTACCGTCGCCGATGTCAATGCTCCTCAGGCCCGTGCCATGCCTGCTGGTTTCATCACTTCCGCCAATTACCAGACCAACTCTACCGCTGGATTCATTCAAGTCACTGGTACCATTAACCCTGCTGCCTATGGATTGAGCACCAGCGACGAAGGTGGTCAGTATGATAATCATGGAAATGGCAAGCCTGCTCACTCTGCTTGCGCTGGTTTCCCCTATTACGTCCAAATGGTTGAGCCCAACATCAGCGGTTTCTGTATCAGATGCTGTACCAACTATCAGGACTGCAACGCTTCTCGTAGTGCATACGGTTGCCATCGCGTTGTTCCTCCCCTTAGCAAATCAGTGTAAAATCTAGTATAATAATATAAAAAGTTATGTTGATATTTTACATTGAAGTGATTGTCTGTAGTGCTCGGGTTATTGATTGATTGACCGGATTATCTTATGCCGTCCGCCCGCATTTATAAATTTTTGGCCTACAAAATTTATCGCCATAGCAGCCTTACCTGATTCACAATGGGAAGCGACAGAAAGGATTCCAAGCGCTCCAAGAAAAGCCGATCCGAACATAAGTCCCACAAAAAGCACAAAAAGCATCACCGATCCAAGGAGGGGGATGCATCGAACAGCGAACCAGAAATAGATTACAATGATCCTTCTCTCTGGACAACCGAAAAGACCATTGAAGGCATTGCACCCGTCACCCACAATCCACCAAGTGTTGCCACAGCCATCGCGCCAACTGCAGTAGAAACCGCGCCAGTGGCCGTTGAGCCTAGCATCGCCAATCCTGAATCAGCCCGTGATAGCTGGATGACAGACGCTTCGCTTGATTTTTCATCGTTTGGCTCGATCAAGCAAAAGCAACCCAAGGAAGACAAACCTAACCCTGATCAAGTATGTATTCCCCCGTGTGGTTTGTGGAGAAAGCATGTGCTAATGGTGTTTTTTTAGTTGAAAGTTAGTTCAAGGGAGATCAATACTCATTTTAAGGCTGGACTTCATATTGACCAATATCCTGAGCAATCGAAACCGACTTACAAGTTTGGAGACGCAGGTTCAAAATGGAGAATGACAAAGCTCAGACGTACCATGGAGCAAGCTGAAGATGAAGGTCGACCGCTGGATGAAGTTGCCCTCGAGAAATATGGGGTAAAACGTGGGAGATTTTCTTTGCATTCGTCCATATCATCGTCTAACACTTTTCTTACTTATAGTCAATGGAAAAATTTGAGGAGGCCATGAGTGAGAAAAGGGCATTGGAGGGCCGAAAGTCAAGAAGAGGGGATGATGATGGAAGGTCAAGAGATAGGGGAGGCCGACATGAAAGCCATCCTCGCATGATGTTCTCGGATGCTTCTTCATCAAGGGAATCATTTAAAAAGCCACAGTCACAGACTTCACGACGAGACAATGCGGATGTGGATGAGTTTGGGCGAAGCAGAAGAAAGCGCTCAAGATCACCACCCTCCCACGAAGAGCAACAGGCGAAGCTTGCCAAAGCAGTCACCAGTGCAGCCGCACCCACCCCATCACGACCTGTCATCATCTCCCAGCATTCAAACCCTACCCTCTTCTCTGACAAACCACCACTGACCATCGACGAACTGAACAAACTCAACGCAAAAGTAGTGAAAGCACGGTTGATGGGAGCAGCCAATGTTGAAGAACTTGAAAAGGAATATGAAAAGGAAAAGAAGAGAGCGGACAACTATGGAACGGTGGGTTTTGAGTATTATGCAGTCGTTTGCAGTTATATGTTTCCTGATACTTATCCAATTTTCTTTCAGTCAAAAGATCCATCTGTTGCTGTTGTACCCACCATCGATAGCCAAGGACGCCTTCATGAGTTCGCTTTATCAAACTCATCCACTATTCCCTCAGATGGACCGCAACGTAAACGCAAGGAAAAGTTCGAAGGAACGCATGACAGCCAGACGGGCGAACGACTCAAATACGGATCCAATGATGACAAGGCTACATTAGATGACTTGTTGCGACAGGAGAAGGCTGGTACTCGATCTGCCACAGACATGGATATGGATTTGGCAAATCGCATTGTGGGAGACGTTACATTCGAGGATGATTTGGATTACATGGATGAACATGCTGAAAAAATGGCAACCAAGAAAGAAAAGACAGAAGAATCAAAGATACGGCACGCCATTAATGGTAAGTTCCCAAATGTATGTATAGCATTGGCGTTAATAAGAAATGCTAACCCTATGTCTTTAGATCATAAACGCAGCCAGCAAGCTCTTGATACCTGCCGATGGTGCTATCAAGATGGAAAGCCCCCGCAATGTGCTATGATTTCCCTCGGCACAAAATCCTACTTGGCGTTACCCAATGTTACAGACCTCGTCCCTGGACATTGCTTCATTGTTCCTTTACAGCATGCTGTATCTAGTCTCGAATGCGATGATGATGTCTGGGATGAGATACGGGTAAGTGATACGCGAAGTAAACATTCAATTACTGTTTCAAACCTACCATTCTAACTTTCTTTCCTACCAAAACATTATGTTTTTCAGAATTTCCAGAAATGTTTAATGCGTATGTTCCATGAACAAGGAAAAGGTGTCGTTTTCATGGAGCTGGTCAAGAACATCAAATTCCAGCGCCATACTGTCATTGAATGCATTCCTGTTCCCTATGGCACAGTGGAGGATGCGCCAATGTATTTCCAGGTACACACATTTAGCCTTTTGTTGTTGACATATACTTTGTTTTTATATTAATGGTGGTGCATGGAACATGTTTGCAGGAAGCGATCAAAAACAGTGAAGGCGAATGGTCTCAACACAAGAAACTGATTGATACATCTCAGCGAGGATTTAGAAGATCCATGGTCAAGAATCTGCCCTACTTTCATGTCTGGTTTAGTCCTAACGAAGGCTATGGTCACGTCATTGAAGAAGAAAAAGACTTTCCTGCATGGTTCGGCAAGGTAAATCCAGTTCAGATCCATTGCCCCAATTTTATGTTCCTGCTTGAAATCTAACTTACCTCTGTGTCGCATGTATTTAGGAAGTTGTAGCGGGAATGATGGATTTACCCCCACATCTATGGCGTAAGCCTCGTTATCAGCACCAAAGTGATAACCGTGAACGACAAAAAGCTTTCCTCCAGCAATGGCAGAAGTATGACTGGACTGCTGCCTTGGAGGGTGGCGAGTTTGAACAATAAAATCTGGCTCAGTCAAGATACGACTTTATGCCATGTTGTTCTGTACATAGTGGCTCATTGATAATATCCATTTTGACAGGTGTTTTCGTTAAAGCACCACTTCCATATAAGGTTGTTTGTTGTGTCCCCAGTGTGTTTGACCGCACTGCTTTTTACGACAGCATACTTGCAAAAATATGCCTTCTCAGACAATAAAGTAATCGAACGGCCATTGATGTTTCTCCTATCAACTTTCTCTGTAATAATTGTCTCAGCACTGCCATTGTCTCGTACGGCAGCTTTGTTCTGGAGTGCCTTTCCATCACAGAGCATTTTGGTACAGGACTTGATGACGTATGAACAACCTTTTTTCAGGTCGACCAACACATGATGAATTCGACTCGGCTGTTTGTAACTTTTTTTCTTTCTCCTTTCTATTTTCCTCTTCTTTTTCCTTGTGAACTGCATCAAAAAATTTCGATACCAAGACTTTGGTTTCATTAGAAGATCGTGTAATATAAAATGTTCGGAGGCCATCATCACCGACGGCACCACTCAGCCCCCAATACTCCGTTCCTAGGATCAGGCGGACGTATAACCCCTCGAGAATTTGCTGTCGACGCAGCTACATTTGCTGGAGCAGAGGCTCTTATCCATCAATACGAAAACAGACACCATGATCAGCACCACCCATTACGAGACGCTGCATTGGCTGGAGCTGCGGCATTTGGTGTTCAAAAAATACAAAATCACTTTGACCAACCTCAAATGGCCGGCTACCCAATGCAGCAGTACCAGCAGTATCAGCAGCCATACGGTAACCCTTACAACAACTACTATGGAGGTGGCTATGGAGCCAATCCTTATGGTGGAGGTTACGGTGGAGGTTACGGTGGGTATGGTGCAGGTCAGAATGTATACAATGGATACCACACCTACAACATGTACGGCGGAGACATGTACCAAAACCCATATATGCCATATCAACAACAGCACTACCATCGCCGACATATGGGTGGATTGTTCTCCTCTAATCCATATGAGAGAGAGTTTCAGCCAAGATACTCCATCATGCAGCCTGGACAAATGAATTGGGGAATGCAGCAACCGTTCTATTAAACCTTGTAACTTTCTTTAGTTAACTGTTCTATACCACTGCTGTAAACTACATGTATACTTTTTTTCCACGCCGCCGCCCATTTAATGTCACCGAATAAAAAAATCTTGGTTGTAATACGCTTATAGGATAGGAACAACCGGTCAATGACTTCATATTGATACTTTAGCTCATCTTTTGCAAACCATTGCTTGCCCCAGCTATTTGTTCAATGCGCAGTATTGCGTTTCCTTCTCTATCGTTATCATTTTTGTTCTTAACATGCCAAAGACGAACATGAGTCCCCTTTCCTGGAACTTGCTCAATTCGCCGGTCACCATGTTTTCACCCTGACAATTCTTCTATCATACCGCCTTTGCCAACTTCATCAAAACTCGCTCGGCTTCATAATAATAGTTTGTAATATACGCAAATATAAACCGGAGAATACTAAGTATCTACAATAATCTAAAGCTAAACCAAAAAAAAACCAAAACTTCCCATACATCGAGTTGAAGAAGAGAAGTGTATGAAATACATATAAATTACCTTCTCTTCATTAGATATACCACTACGCCGAATTGTGTGGCTTGAATAGAATGTGGAGTTGAGGTATTTTCAATGTCACATCCAAGCCAGGTAGACCCATCCACCGAGGACTCGTCACGACACAATCCAGTTTCATTGGGATATTCAGGCATGACGCTGAGATCAAAATATTGGCGGCAACCCATGAAAAATGCCTCCTCTTCTTCTCGCTTCAGAGCTCGTTTCTTGTACACAAGATACACCGTAGTGACACCGGGTGAACTTAAGTGAATCAATGTTTGCAACAGGGCCGAAGTTTTACTGGGGTCGTACAGGACATCGGAAGCAATTATGTAGTCAATTGGCTTCCAGGCGGTGACTTTCTGTGAGTCGCATTGCATCCCCCAGCGCAAAGGAGTGATGGAAACAAATGGATGGCTGACTGCTTGTAATGACTGCTGCTGTTGGTTGTTTTGGTCCAAAGTCTTCGCAGGTGGCATATTCAGTTGATAATTACGTCTAATGAGAGGAAGAGCTTCTTGCAAATCGGTTAGCGTTACAGATGGAGGGGTACCGTGTCGACTAACCGAGTTATGCCTGCGTAAAATTTGGTATATGAATGAGATGGCGACACCAAAACAACCGAGCCTAGGGGGCAACAAAAATGACGAATGACTTGTTAGCAAGACGCCCGCCAAACAAGAACCAATTTAAGCCTCATGTGTACTTACCCGGCACTAAGGTCCATTATATGTACATTGTCGAGAAACGAAGGGTCTTTGGCTAAACGTTTTGCAAAGATATCGGTAATGACCAGCGCTCCATCCCAGATTTTGCCTGGCATCCCAGATCTCCAATTTTCTTCCAACAAGATGTAGCGTTCATCTTGACCACATCGAAAAGGGTACGCTCGATAGGATCGATTGGTTTCTTGTTTTTGGTCCCAAAACCCTTCATTTACGGAGGTAATAGCTGCAGCGGGCTGGGCTGCCAGGTTTTTGGATACCACATCTGACCACATGGAGGGTACAGAGAACGGGTCAAAACCAGAATGGTCCTTATGATCGTTTATCACTAGAGGCCCAATGACAAGAGGTAATACCTTGCTAGCAGTAAGGGAGTCTCGTTCAGCATGACTTTGAAATATATACAAATAAACATTGTGTGAACGGGGATCTAATTTGTCATTAGCAGAGGGCCGGATACGAAATTGCAAACCACCACGATTGCTTTGGTCGAAACCGATGGTATTCGCTAACCGCTGGCCGTCATATCCCCATTCATCGTCTTGCAAAGGCTGTGTATCCACTTGGTACCGTGCATCTTCCACAAACGAGTCGTTTCTCCGGGTGAGTAACTTACAGCTCAATTGGACTTGGATATTGGCACTGATGTTTTGGCAAGACGGTAGACCCATTTCATTGACTAAACAGAGATCTACGCGACTCCACTGCGCCCATCTAAGTACTTTTTGTGTTGATCGCTGCAGTACTATGCGATACAACATTTGGTTGTAGTTGAGTTGTGAATAGAAATGCTTATAATAGTCCTCATTAAAGTCTTTGCCGGGAATGGCCGAATAGTAGCGTGGTGGTAGAGTGTTTTTGCATATGGTGGCAGTTATACTCTTAACCATGGATTGAAGATGAAGGGCGAGGCGAGACAGAATAACAGATTCAGCTCTTTTTCAAAAACCAGTCCGCCGGGCCGTATGTAATTTTTCCGTCAATTCATGCAATTTCAGCCCAGTGAATGACATTTTTGGTAGAGGTAAAAAATTATATATCTTCAAGCGATTATTGAACAATGGACTAATTTGAAAAAAAAAAAATACATGGCAACTGGGCGGGGGACAATGGTATATACTGGACCTAAGCTGGAAGACAAGGGCCCAAAGAATATAACTCTATTAAGGGATCTAAGGTGATTGACTATTTCTGAGGTGGATGGGACCACCACGCTTGTTTCGAGCATCATTCCCAGAGTTTGGAGTGTTGGATCTATTTTGGCTTGAAAAAGGTAAAGCTGACCCTATGGATCTACCAAAAACACGACCGGCACCGACAATAATATTAGACGATGGGGATGGTGGAAGGTCGTCAATAGAATTGCGCGACTGAGAACCCACAGGATTCAAGTCGAGGGTATTGTCGTTCGCTCCAAAATCTTCATCGTCAAAGGAGGTACTGGTGAAATCCATGTTGGTAAAGCTGTGCAAGATGTTTCCTTGTGAGCGTTCCATCTTTCGCTTTTTGGCTCTCCAATACGCTGCAATTGTTTTGTTACGATCATGAATATGACGTTTGGTAAAGAATGGCTTAAGATATTTGTTGTCAAACGACAAGAACCAATGGGGTGTATCTTCAGCGATGGGATGTCCAATTGGACCAGAAAGCAGGGCTCCGATAGACTGTTCTGAGGTGTCTCTGTCGTTCGTTTGAAAGTGTCGGGGAGCCTCGTCAAATTCAAAGTCACTGTCGACATCTAATAAGCCCTGTCGACTGGAATCCTCGCTATTTATTCTTCCTCGTTCGCGGCGCGATCGTCGGCGTAATCTTGCACGCTCCTCGTCCTCATCGTCTTCTTCCGTACTTGAGGTATCGCTATACTCCTTCACACCCGTACGAATACCGAGAATTTGCAGCATTCGGTTGGTCGTTCCACCAAAAATCAGTACGGTCAACACCACAACCACAAGGATGGTGGTACGCATAGCTGGACCAGATTCTCCGGTTAGACCAGCTGCCAAGGCAAAAGCTACTGCACCACGGAGTCCTGACCAAAACAACATGACTTGATGAGAACGTGGAAGTTGGACAGGTTCACCAAAGTATCTGCATACGGCATTGATGACGGCAGACAGCGGAGCAACAGCAAAGTATCGAGCAACGCATATGAATATCTAAAAGTTCAATGAATAAAGTTTAGGAGAAAAAGGTCAATTCAATTTGTCATTTCCGAATAGATGCCAATCGATTCAACTTACAGTAGTCAAAAATATAAAAAGAGGTTTGAACATTGCGTCTTCTTGAGTAAACAGGTTCACACCAAGATAGATGAATATAAAATTTTCCGAGAGCTGTGAAAGAACTTGAAACATAGCTTTCGTTGTTTTCTTGCTATGCCTCGACATATTGTCATAGGCATAATGCTTGAGAGTGATACCAGCGAACAACAGGGTGACGATACCTGACATCTTTGCTCCATTCGAAAAGAGATAGCTACTGTAGGCAAACAAACTGACAAGGCATGACTCGATTGCGTGATACTTGTGTAGCTGCGAATACTTTAGCATCAGTGCTACACTTATACCAAAGAGAACGCCAATGGCTACTGAGCCAGTAAAGACGCCAATGAATGTCCCAATGCCTTTGAAGATGTTCGCCGCATGAAGTTCCTGACCACGGAATTTGTTCAAAGTTCTGAGATACACAACCGTTGAATTACTATTTTAAAGCTCTCCCTTGGTGTCTTAAAAGAGAATGGCTAAAGAATGACTTACTCTGAAAGAACAATGGCTACAGCGTCGTTCAATAAACTTTCTCCAGATATGATTGAAAAGAGCTTTGGATCAACACCGAGTTGCGAGAAAATGGCGAGGATCGTGACCGGGTCAGTGGCAGATAAAATGGCTCCAAATATAAGACTATCGAGGAAGCTAATATCAAGTCCTTCAACATGGGCAAGAGAATACAAGTATGTGCATACGCTGTGGCAGATGACGTTAGGTCATGAGGGAAACCAGTACTAGGATAGGAGGCACTTACCCTATGATGACAGCTGATATAAGGGTTCCCATCAATGCAAAAATCAATATCGTACCAAAATTTCGAAAAAAGTTTTGCTATGATACGCATTTGTTAGATTTCCATAGCTGCTTGTGCTGAATAACCCGATTGAAGGTACCTACCCGTTTCAACTCGTAACCAGAGTTTAAAATAATCGGAGGCAGTAAAAGATTGAAAAAGAATCCTCCATTGAATTGTACCATATGTTGTATGATAGTTCCTGGCGATAACTTGATGATAAGACCAACCAACATACCTGCAAATTAATAAATAAAGGTCAATGAATATGACGGTGAATAACAACTCCGCTGCGTTTAAAGATATACGGAGACATGTCTTGGCTGCGGCCATCAGCAAGAGAAGCATGGATTCCTGCCCGGCCAACCAAGGTACAACCCAATAGCACAAAACTAAATACATATGCGATACATACCGGCCATGATGGATATGACTGTTTCGTGAATTGCTCGAATCTTCTTTAGTTGTAGATAGTAACTGGTCCATAGTGCACCAATCAGCAGTGTTGTAAGTATAAGTAGCGCCCAGGAAGAGTACATTTCTTCCTCAACAGGATTATTCTTGAGTTCATCACCAGGGCTGGTGCCATTGGTGGTATTATTTCCACTATCCATCGCCAAGAATCGGCAAAAGGGTGGGCGGGTCGATATTAAAGAACTGAGTTATTTGAGGACTGGTTCTTCAAACAGCAGCAGCGGGTTCATCGTCAAGTCACATGATCCAAAGGTTATACGGTGTGTTTTTTTTTTCCTTTGAATTTTCCAAACAACTGGACAAATCCCCCAACCCTTGTTCCCCACTTACACACACATTTGCTGCTTTACTTCTGTTCATGCTTCGTTCATCCCTGGACTTTTACAGCGTCAATTACAGAAAATATATATTAGAGCAGCATCCGTCGCAACTTGTCAAGTTCAAGAGAAAGAAATCTACGCAAACGTTTTCGTAAATTATCCTTTTCGAAACCCACCATCCAACCTACCCTTTCGACTTTCATAGGAAGCAAACCCTTTACCGTTTCCAAACTTTACTTGTGAACATCTTTCCAAGATTACAAATTTCAAAGAAATCCCTTTTGCTTCAAGAAAACGTTTCTTGAGCCCCAACATATATCTACAAGACTCAATCAGCAGAAGATAACTTTTAACGAACATCATCCATCATGGCTACTGTTAACATTAGAAGAGATGTCAAGGATTCTTTCTACCGCTACAAGATGCCCAAACTCATTTCAAAGGTAAATACAAACACTGGTTAGCTTTACCGTCGGCCGCTTTTTTTTTGTATTTTTTTTTTATATTACCGCTTCATTTTACTGAGCCACCCTTGTTGACTCATCTAGGTTGAAGGCAAAGGTAATGGTATCAAGACTGTCGTCCCTAATATGACCGATATTGCAAGATCGCTCTCTCGCCCTGCCACCTGTAAGTCGCTATTTTTCTTGTCATTTGAATGTTTAATAGGGCTTTTAGACTGACCCATGTACCTGACCGGCGGTCTCCCTTTCCATCTTGCAGATCCTACCAAATTCTTTGGTTGTGAACTCGGAGCTCAAGTCAAGTGCGACGAAAAGAACGACCGATACATTGTCAATGGAGCTCACGATGCCGAAAAACTCCAAACTCTTTTGGACGGCTTCATCCAAAAGTTTGTTCTTTGCCCATCTTGCCAGAATCCTGAAACTGACTTGGTACGTTGTGGATATTTTCTGTTGTATTCTAAATTAGCGAGTCTGTTTTAACGCTTGTTTCTCTTCCTGCGCAGATCATTACAAAGAATGACGATATCGAAATGGATTGCAAGGCTTGCGGCGCTCGTAACCCCGGTGACATGCGTCACAAGCTTGCCTCGTACATCATCAAGAATCCTCCTGAATCCGCTTCCAAGAAGGGCGGCAAGAAGCAACGTAAAGCTGCTACTGCTCAAACCAACGGAACGGACGAAAATGGTATTCCTGAAACCAACATGGAAGAAATGGACGACGCTGCAGGCTCTGATGACGATATGATCACTCAAAAGATCAACAAGGAAGCTGCCGGACTCAAACTTGAGAGTACTATGGATGACGATTGGAGCGTAGACACCAGCGAAGAGGCTGTTGCTGCACGCATGAAGGAACTTAGCGTCAAGGCTTCTCTCCTAGGAAATGGTGACGATGACGATGATGAAGATGGCGACAACAAGTATGAGCAGTTTGGTCAATGGCTCGAGGAAAACAAGGAGAGCGGCGACGCTGAGATCATTGCCAAGGCTGAAGAGCTCGGTGTGTTGGGCAAATACAAAGTTTGTCAAGTCCTGGTTCAATGTATCTTCAATGAGAATGTCAGCAATCAAATACCCAAGAGAGTCAAGCTACTTCGCAAAGTAGGTGTTTTTTTATTGATTTGAACAATGTGAAAATACCGTTGCAGACACTAATTAATCCATCTACAGTTTGTTAAAGGCGAAAAGCACCAAAGGGCCGTCCTTGGTGGTATTGAAAGACTTGTTGGCTTGGATTACAAGGACAAGTTGCTCAGTAAGGTTCCCATCATTTTGAAGAAACTCTACGATTCTGATATCGTTGAGGAAGAAGCCATCTTGAAGTGGGGCGAGAAGCCTTCCAAGCGTTATGTCGACAGAGATACCTCCAAGGCTGTCAAGAAGGCCGCTACTCCTTTTCTTGAATGGCTTGCCAATGCATCTGAAGAGGAGGAGAGCGATTAAATCGCCTTTATGACACCGTTCCACTGTATCCCTTTTCCGTATCTTTCTAAATGCCTAGGTAGTCTGTAGTTTCTATTGTCGCTATGTAGCCAATGTGTGGTGATACACAAAGGTATCAATAAAATGAATGAAAGCAATTGGTATGTTTTTAGTTCGGTAGACACACTTGTCATCGCTGCTGTCTCTTACAAGGCAACAATGAATATTGAGGGCCAGTCACTGGAAAGCCTTATTTAACAACAGAGGATGTCGTAAGGATATGTTGTCCCAATATTCTGCAGCTACATGCAATTTGGTGAGGTTACAGCTAATGCAGTGAAACCTCTATCCAATGACATTGACATGACTGATACATGCGATTTTATAACGCTGTTTTCAACCTTCATAAAACACTGCCGAATATCTTACAATTCTGTCGTACAAAGGTTCTGGTCTGTAGCTAAAATATTAACCAGCATCAAGGCAATTTAGTGCTGTTCATTTTGTGGATCACTCACTTATCGCTTGTTTTGGCACTTGTTTTCTTTTATGGATGGATGATCCCATTGCGCGGACACGTCGTCAGCACACCATCCCATACGCCAACACCGCTATCTACTTCCTCAGCTGCGTACTATTTTTCAAGGATACACCCCTCGCAGTGAATACCTTTAGACGCCGAGAAAGAAGGGTTGACTGGCAAGGAAAAAAAATAGTATGGGTTGGGGGAACAATTAGTATGGTTGCTGCACACTTCTTTGTCACCCGTTAAAACATAAAGGCATCTTCAATGGGTGTCTATTTTTCTTTTCCAAGACAGTTGAATCGGAATGCATCGGGACTCAGCAAAACCCTTCCCAAGCTTTTTTTTTATAATTTTTTCAATTTTCAGATCGCTCGGCTGGCCAAGTTCTCTTATGCAAGCTCGTTTGGAAGCTATTAAAAATCAACTACAGGTTGGGATATAATTTTCACATCTGCATTGTATGCGCACTCTCCACTGACTCGTCCTAGCCAATGTCTGCACACAAGAGTCCAGTCACCTGCCACGTCTTGATCGCTTCGACAGGCATTCCGGGAAAGAATGTTGCGGTTAAGATTGAACAATTAGATCAAGCGACTGCCGACTTCAAGGTGCTGTCCACCTCGTAAGTTTCCATGACGGACCGAGAACATCTTCTTTGTATTGTCTACTCACCTGGTATTTCACAGCGAGACCAACGACGATGGCCGTTGCCCCACACTTTTACCTGCCAACCACCAAATTGAAAAAGGCATCTATCGTGTCACATTCGAAACTAAAAAGTACTTTGAAGGCCAAGGTCAGGCCTGCTTTTACCCATATGTGCAGGTATGTTATGTTATCGATGGGAGAGAGAGAAAGCTATGACCTACCCAAAAGGAAAGCGTTGTAGGACAGAGGGTATAATACCAGGCTGGCTGGCCCTCAAAGTGAAAAATAATAACAACCGTTTATACTGAAATGGCCCCATTTTTCCTTCTAGATCGTCTTTGAGTTGGCCAACCCAGAACAGCATTATCATATTCCATTGTTAATCAGTCCTTACTCCTACACTACGTACAGAGGTAGTTAGTTAAATAAAATCGCATTCGTTTTCTTGGAGCTGGCTGGCTGGTGCCAAATTCCCGCGTGGGACGGTACGTGGGTACCCTGACCTCTACCAAACTCAGACCCATACGACCGTCTGCACATTTTTTCACTTTTTTCTAACCTATCGCATGCGAAGCATAAAAATGCATTAAGACCTTGATTGGCTGGCAAAGATATTATATTAGTTTCATATTCGCAAAGGAAATGTTCTCCACTTGGGAATAATAAGAGTTTGGCCAGCTAGATTTGGTCCCACAAAAGAACATCGTGTAACGTTCATAAAAAAAAGAGAAGAAGAAAAAATAAGCCAAAAGTACCCACTCTTCCTCTCTTACTTATCTCGCTTTGTGTGAGCAGGGCCCAATCAACCCAACCTTTGCTCCATTGCGAACTTCATTGACCCCCATATCCTCACGTTTCAAGGCTCAGATCCCTTTTTTTTCTATACTATTTATTCCTATTTGCTCGTCTTGTCTTGAACTCTTTTCTCGTTAAACTCAGTTTCACCATCATCTGTTGAAGATCTTCAACATTACCCACACCACAACCTTCTTTTCGAACCACATCGTTGTCTCGAAAGAGTCCGTCCGTCCATGGCAGCACTCGCTTTAAAACGAAGAACCCCTTCACTGGGAACTCTTCCTACCATCAGCGGGTTGTCAGTCACTTCTATTGACTCCCCACTCCCCACCAACTCTATCACCAACAAGCCAGCATCCTCCTCTTTATATCACACCTGTCGATCCGTGTTGGATAGACTCTCGGATGTGCCCGGATTTGACTTCTATCTCGACATGGAGAATTTGCCTCCACTAAATCTGACTTCTCCTACCACATCTGAGCCATCAACCCCGACCCTGGGTGCCAATAGCGGCGATCCGTTATCTAAATTATGGCAAATCGCGAGACAAGGATCCAGTCTCTGCTTATTATTCAACACATTGAAACCCGAAACACCCCTTAAAATTAACCAAGATCCCGGTCTGAACACTGTCAATTCATGTAAAGCAAGTGTATACCATTTCTTGGTAGCTTGTAAAAAAGAGTTAGAGTTCAGTGAAAGTGATCTGTTCACCATCACAGATCTTTACTCCAACGACACCAATGGTTTTGTCAAGGTGAGCGAGCGGGCCCTATTTTTATTTTTATTTTTTCTACCCATTTCGATGGAAATCACATGACCCCCTCTCGCTCGCTTGCTTGGAAACTAACCCTCCACGCTTTTCCAATAGGTGGTGAACAGCATCAACAAAATCCTCGCCAAACTCGAAGACGAAGGTCTCGTTTCAGCTCCTCGCTCACCTAATCGCAACTCTGACCCAAATGCTCCCAAAGATACCCGTGATAAGGTGGTTTATGAACTAGTCGAGACTGAGCGGAAATACGTCCAGGATTTGGAAATTTTATTGGTAGGGTTTTAGGGATCCCCTATCCACACCATGTTTTCCCAAACTAACAAAAAAGCTTGACCCCTTAGGAATACAAAAATGAATTGCAAAAGCAAAGTGTTCTGCCACCCGATACCGTGCATTACATATTCGCTAATTTGAGCTCTCTTCTGGATTTTCAACGTCGGTTCATGATCCAAATCGAGGATGTTGCTGATAAAGCTCCCCAAGAGCAACGTTTCGGTTCCTTGTTTATTCAAATGGAAGAACTGTTCCAAGTATATGAGCCTTTTTGTGCCAATTATCAGGCGGCTCAAGACTTGGTCAGCCAAGAAAGTACCAAGCTCCAGAAATTGTCGGATATTCTGAATCCTACTTATGAGTTACCATCCATGCTCATTAAGCCTGTCCAGCGTATTTGCAAATACCCACTTCTCCTTTCACAACTCATCAAAGCCACCGACAAGGAATGGCCACATTATCAAGAAATGACGGAGGGTTTGGAATCTATTCAACGAGTCACCAGCAGAGTCAATGAAGTTCAACGACAATATGAAAATCTTCAAATTGTGCAAGATCTCAAGCGCCGTGTTGAAGATTGGAAGGTAAGAAAAAAAAATTAGAGTTGATGGCTTAGCTATTACCAAGGACACTCTTTTGCTCACCCCCCCCTTTTCTTTTCATTCCCATGATAGGGCTATGCTGTGGAACAATTTGGTCAACTTCTGCTTCAAGATCGATTTTTGATGGCTACCAATGATGCTGAGCGTGAACTTCAAGTTTTCTTCTTTGAAAAAATCTTGCTCATTTGCAAGGAGATCAAGGATAAGAACAAGTTGTCAAAATCAAATTCCATTTCTATCAAAAAAAAGAGACGTGCGAGTTTGCAACTCAAGGGCAAGATTTTCATTGCCAGCATCATTCAGATTGTGAACAATAGCAAAAATGGTAAGGGCTTAGTATATCGGGTGCTGTTTCCTCAACGAGTATGCTTTTGCTGACTCACTCTCTCGACTTATTTGCTTATCCATAGGTGTCTGGGCCCTCAAAGTGTTTTGGCGAGATGCAGAAATGGAATCTTTCTCGTTGAAGTGTCGAAATGAAGAACAGCTCAAGATGTGGGAAGCTGCTCTCAACAAGGTTTTGCAAGAGAACAAAATCAATGGTGGTACCAATGGAACCGCTAAACGCAATGTTTCCAATACTCAGCTTGCTTCCCTTGCCCACCTTCATATTTCACCTCGCAGCTACCGTGACGACGACGACGCAGCTTCATTTATTGATGAAGAAGAAGAGGAGGAAGATGAAAGCGAAGAATATTCACATGATGACGATGATGATGAGAGAAGAAACCGATCACGTTCCAATTCCATCAATCCATACGGGCGACCCTCGATCACGCGCTCTAACCGTAGTGAAAGCTCGGCTAGCGATTATCATCCATCTTGGCGAACCGGTACTCCTCCTGTGCCATCTTCGTCCAATTCTAGGCACTATAACAACATGCCTGGCATGACTTTACCTCCATTGCCTAAAGCCAACCCAAGTGCTAGTACATCGTCTAGCGCATTGACAACACCTACTGCCGAATACGGTTTGTATCCCGCGTCCCCTCCTCCTTCAAATCCTTCTTCACCTACCACTTCCTCGAGAGCGTCAGGCAATGGGCCAGTACGACAGCGTCGTGGCACCGATGAAGCATCTCCATTATCGGAAACCATTGTCAAGTTTATGATGAATAATGATCCCTCCCAATACCCTCCCAATGGTGGTCCATCCTCCAGTGCGGAAACCGAGCGACATTATCCTGGTTCGATGGGCAGGGCCCAATCTCACTCTGCAGCAGCCGGCGTGGGTCTTGGCTTATATTCCAGCACTGGTACACCCCCCATCCCCAATGCTGCGTCTCTCAGTCAGACACGATTGCGATCACAGAGTAGTCCCAACATCCATCGTCCTACTCAAAATACGTGGGATCAGCAGCATCCTGAGATGCCCATCAACTCACGGACTCTGTATAACCGAGCAGTTGATCCCAATCTTCCTTCTCCTATCGAGGCTGGTCGCCTTTCTCCTCGTATGGTGAATAACGTGGATAACCATGAGTCCAGTCAGGCACCGTACACTCCCACTGGTTCCGAGCAACCTTCTACGACTGCCACCATGCGTCTCAAGCTCAATTTCCACGATAATATCTATGCCATTGTGGTGTCACCGGATATTAATTACCAAGAGCTCATGGACAAGGTCGGTAAAAAGATTCGTGTCGTAGCAGGTCTCGGTCCCAATGATTCTTTACGTATCAAGTACCAAGATGAAGATGGTGACCTTATCACTATCAATTCCGATGACGATGTTCTCATGGGTTTCGAAAGTCGAGGTGGCAGCAACACCATGAACTTGTTTATCAGCTAAATGTCACACAATTTTACCATTCCCGCCCGCCCTTTTTACACCCTCTTCTTTATTTCCTTTGATCAGAAAGGGCCTATTCAGAAACACATACCTACCTAACCATCATTCACACTTTTCATGTTTCTTCGTCTCTCTTTTTGCTATTAGTCCCCCATCGATGAAAAACCCGATAGATTTATGTAAATACTACCGACCATTTTCCCCATTTTTGAAGTACAGTAAACCCTCGTATTTATCTTTTTTCTTTTTTGAAGGGAAAAAAAAAAGAAATAAAAACTCCTCAAGATCTACTTAATGTTACAATGCGTCGGAAGGACGTGATGTTTCTCAGTCCACCTTTTAGTGATGCTTTCCACCAAAACCTTTTACCGGGCGGGCGGGACATTCAATGGGAGGGACTTGCTGCCAGGCAAGTGTGACCTCTAGGGGGATGTGCACACAGCCAATGATAGCTCGGCACGAAACGGTCGCAGATCCAATCCAGAGCAGTCACTCAGCCATTCATTTATAAGCGGGTTGTTGGTAAATTATCTCGTTTAGACAGCTTATTTTATACAACATGGTCAAAACATCTTTTGTTTTCGCTGCTGCTGCCACCGCCTTCCTTACTCTTGTTCAAGCCAAGAGCGATGTTGTTGACTTGAGTGCCAGCACCTTCGACTCTCACATCAAGAAGGAGGAAGTTACTTTGGTCGAGTTCTTCGCCCCTTGGTGCGGTCACTGCAAGGCTCTTGGTAAGATATCCACTGTACTATTTGAAAATGGTGCTGTTCTCATAGCTGATCCCTCTCCTTAGCTCCCGAGTACGAGATTGCTGCCACCACCCTTAAGAAGGACAATATCAAGATCGCCAAGGTCGATTGTACCGTTGAACAAGACCTTTGCAGTAGCCAGAATGTCCAAGGCTACCCCACCCTCAAGGTTTTCCGAAGCGGTAGCCCTGCTGACTACTCTGGACCTCGTAAGGCTGATGGTATTGTCAGCTATATGTTGAAGTAAGCCCATTGGACCGCTGCATGAAATCGTTTTCCTGGTCCGCAGTTTTTGGTAACACATTGGTTTTTATAGGCAAACCCAACCTCCTCTCACCAACCTCGATGCAAAGACTTACAGCGACTTTAAGACTTCCGACAAGGTTGTTGCCATCGCATATATTCCTGCCAAGGACAAGGACAGCCAAAAGATTTTCGAACAAGTTGCCAACCAGCTTCGTGATGAATACACCTTTGGTCTTGTTACTGACAAGAAGATCATTGCTGCTGAAGGCCACCAGGATACCCCAAGCATTGCTATCTACAAGCAATCCGACAATGAAGTTGTTTTCTCTGATGCATTTGATCTTACTGAGATTTCCCAATGGGTCAAGCTTAACTCTCTCCCCACCTTTGGCGAGATCGACGGAAACACCTTCTCATCTTATGCCGATCTCGGTCTTCCCATTGCTTACAGTTTCTACGAAAACGAGGAACAAGCTGAAGAGGTTGAGCGAGTTCTCAAGCCACTTGCTGAGAAGTACAAGGGAAAGATCAGCTTCGTCAAGATCGATGGTTCCAAGTATGGTCAACATGCCCAGAACCTTGCCATTCCTCAAGAATATCCTTCCTTCGGTATCCAAAACCTCGAAGATGGTAGCAAGTTCCCCTTGCTTAACAAGAAGGCCACCGATGTCGAAGCCGTTGATGAGTTGACTGCTTCTGTCACGGATGGTACTGCCCAACCCCATATCAAATCTGCTGTTGCTCCCCAGCCCAACGATGGCCCCGTCAAGGTCGTCGTTGCCACTGAATTCTCTGATGTTGTCCTCGACCCCAAGAAGAATGTCTTCTTGGAAGTCTATGCTCCCTGGTGCGGACACTGCAAGACCTTGGCTCCTATTTGGGAAGAGCTTGGTGAACTTTACGCTGACAGTGATGACATGGTCATCGCTAAGATGGACGGTACTGAGAACGATGTTCCCCCTGAAGGCGGTTTCCAGATCTCTGGTTTCCCTACCTTGAAGTTCTTCAAGGCTGACACCAACGAAATGATTGACTTCAATGGCGACCGAAGTTTGGAAGGATTGCAGGCTTTCATCGCTGAGGTGACTGGCGAAAAGGCTGATGAGGAGCTCGAACAAACTGAGGAAGCTGCTCCAGCAGACGAAGATGCTAAGGAACAGCACGATGAACTTTAAATGTAACTTTTACATGATCCCAAAACCCCCCCTCCCCTCAACTCCCAGAAACCAAAAAAAAAGCAGAAAATTTGCTACCCTTTCCCTGATTCATAATGTACAAGTTATTGTTTTGGCTTACACCATATTTGCTATGGTTTCCCCCAAATGCAAAATGATTCAAAAACTATAAATATACATTTTCCGTTTTGCAAGCAAGCTAAATATATTTTGATAAAGGGTTTCTAATCATTGCGTGCAAGAGCTTCATCGCTTTCCAAGAAATGGGGAAAGTTTTCATAAAATAGAATGAATTGTTAACGCTGGCATATACTTTCTTCCTTCAAGAAGTTCCCACATCAGCAGAACTGAACTTCAATCACGCACTGGCCATGGTTGCCTTTTGACTTCAAATGCAAATCTCCTGGTCTCCAAGTTCTGCACAGTTCTCCGCAGCCTTCCAGATCCTAAGGTTCTTAGTCCTCACAGTACCCAGGCTTCTACCCAGCAAGACGGCTGTCCGTACAAGTGAGTCATGAAAGAGAGAATGGTGGCACGAGACTCGTTGGCAGTCCACGCATAATGCTCTTCCCTGCTCTCCCGGCTGTCATATACCGTCGTCTAAATGTCCGGGATAATGACCGCTATCTAAACCCTGGATACTTTTAGGTAAACTTATATGGAAACCAATTGCTGTGAAAGTATGGAGCCGATCGATTTAACTTGATCTCTGTTCATGATAAATTCATCGTCTATTCCATCAAAATTCAATTTTGACTTGCCGTAAATTCGTTCGCTATTTTGATCCAAATAATTCGAAATAAAAGAATAGCCTTCTCTGAATGCCAACTTAATAATTGCCGGTATCCCTCATTGACCTTTTCAAATGGACCGAAAGCAAACCTCGTCCTCTTCAGACGCAAATGAGACTTCCGCACAGTCGACGGCAGCTGAACGTCGAGCCTCACTGTTAAGACGCCCATGGCAGTCCTCGCAGGACCCTTCAATTCAGAATCGGTCCTACTCCGTCCCCAGTGGTCAAGAATCGCAAAGGTCAGTCGACGCAAGAGGCAAAAGTATCTCTTGTGCTTCTGTCTATTCCCAAGAATATGTCATGAAAGAGGGACTCGACCCCAATGTCAACGACAATGACGCCGATGACTGCTCTGATCACGACTCCGATGTCGACTCGGAAGGTCGCCCTCGTTCACGCAGATCCTCCAACGTCGAAGAGGATGTCTGCTATCCGTTTCATTCAACGTATAAAGAAAAGGATATATCAGAAGTCGCCAGTGACATCAATTTAATCGCACTCCACAACTACCTTACAAACCATGACCATGACACTATGCAAAGTACCCTTGAATCAGATTTGCCTGGACCCAAGTCAGGAATAGATTTCCGTGTGGAAGATCTCGGAAGTCGATTTGGGCATAATGATGGGTACTCAATGTTTGGTGATGAAAAGGAGACTAGATCAAAGGTAGCGCTAATTCAGAATAATTATGCAATTGGGGAAGGGGGAAATAGTTCTCCTCGATCGGTTACTCATTTTTCGACTTTGTCTCTACGTTTTCTTCATTATACAGCAACCATTACCTCGTCGATTTGTATTTTATAGTGTTGCCACTGGAACAGTCAGGAGTGATTCACTAGCTGGTCTGCAGCATGAAGGTTCAAATCTAGAAGCACTTCTACTGGCAGGGAACTTTTGGATAGATATCACTTCACCGACTGACAGTGAGATGAAAACAATTAGCAAGGTAGGTTTGTTTCCGATGAGGGTTTCCGCTCTAAATTTTTTTTTGGTAGTGTTTGACAATAGGATTGATCCATGTTTGCACATTAGGTGTTCGGTATACATCCTCTCACAACTGAAGATATTCTAACAGAAGAATCCCGTGAAAAATGCGAAATTTTCCCTAATTACATGTTTGTATGCTATCGCGCATTCAACCAAGACCACTACAGTCCTGATTTCCTTGAACCCGTCAATTTCTACAACGTTGTATTCAAACATGGCTTGATATCGGTAATATTTGACTTCTTCTTCATGGCACGTTAGGAGGGAAAGGAGCTGATCTTTGTTACCCATAGTTTCATTTTGAGCCTTCCTCACACTCGCACAATGTTCGTAAACGAGCCAGACAATTACAGGGGTTCATCAACGTTACCTCCGATTGGATCAATTATGCCATCATTGATGATATATCAGACAGCTTCGGACCGCTTATCAAGCAAATTGAAGTTGAAGTCGACTCCATTGATGACCTTGTGCTATTGCTACGAGAATCAGAACAATCGGACATGTTGCGGCGAATAGGATCTTGCCGAAAAATGGTGATGCACCTTTTGAGATTGTTGACTTCAAAGTCCGATGTCATTCGAGGACTCATCAAGCGTTCTGAGGATAGAACAAGAGAATACAATAGCCGATTCTATGACGCAGGGAATCCATTAATCAATCTTGGTGGTTTAGCAGGCGTTCACCGAAGTGGAACAGCGACACCAACACAACTCGCTCCCAGTGCTGTTCCAAGGGAAGGCGCGTTCAAATTCATGCCAACCAGCTCCGAGTATACAGGCCACCCTGAAGAAGAAGACAAGCACTATAATCCGGATGTGACAATGTACTTTGGGGATATTCAAGGTAAAGAAAACAGACAAACGTATGGCTTCAGAGTGACTTAAACAAGAACACCCCCTCTCATTCTCAATTAGATCATATTGTTACCATGCTACAAAATTTAAACCATTATGAGACTATCTTATCAAGAGCTCACAGCAATTACCTTGCACAAATATCCATAGAACTGACACAAACCTCCAATTCTTTCAACCAAACTGTTTCAAGATTAACGGTGTTTGCAACCGTTTTAGGTAAAATTTCCCCCAAGTGATGTCAACGAGTGAGAGTAACCGAATTTAACAACGTTTCGTGGTGGTCAACTTTACAGTGCCTATGAACATTATAACGGGTTTATTCGGTATGTAGAATAGCTAAAAGCAAAATATGAGGGTGTATCGACATATGTTTTTAATGCTTTCGATTTAGGAATGAATGTTAGGGTGCCTGGAGAGGCATTTCAAGACCTCGGATATTTTTTCTGGATAGTGGCCTCGTTGGCTATGTTCGCAGTATTTTCTTTAGCGTTGGCAAAACGTGCTGACCTGATGTAGAGATTCCTTTTATTTTAAATATAACATGCCATTTAAGTGGGTTTTTATTATCGCCGTTAGGAATTTTCTGCAGGTCTAGCCAGTCAATAGAGCGTAAGCGCCCCGCCCGAAAAGGTTATGTTAGACTTTGATTAATCAAGTTCAAAGAATGTGACAACCTGTTCAGTTCTAAGAGTGCATTTTTGGCGGCTGGATAAGATCAGTTTTTATTTCCCTGACGCACCGATCGATGGTAATGACAAACATGTATAAATATATAGAATCGTGATTTTGTCCATGTCGTTCGTACCTCTTTTCACTACTTCTTTTAAAAATGCGTGTTTGCTTGACAGCCATTGCCGCCCTTCTTTTGACTCAGATCGTTCTTGGTCAAGATGTAGTCCAAGATGATGTTGCTGCTACTACCTCTGTTGAAGTTGCCCCAGAAGGCACTGCTGCTCCAGAAGCTACTGCTGTTCCAGAAGAAGGTGATGCTCCCGCTGCAGTTGAGAAGAGCAATGCTGAATTCCAGCTCTTGGCTGATTTTGATGCCACCCCCATCGAAACCGCTCTCGAACTTGAACAAGAGTTCCAAATCTTGAGCTGGACCAGCGCCAACCCCATCAGCACTAAGTCCTTCGTCTTTGAGCTTGAAGCTCCCGCTCATCTTCTGTTGACTGATTTCAAGCAAAACGGTGATTCCTTCATGGTTTACGATAACGGCGAGGTTATTGGTGCCACCAGACCTGCTGTGACCACTGAAGCCTATGCTGAAACTCCTGAAGACGCTGTTGCCGATGCTTCGTTCAGTAAGGCTGCTTTCCCTCTTGCTCCTGGTGCTCACAACATCACCATTGAGGCTACCTCACCTTTCGAATTTGGTAGCGCTGCTGTCCGCTTGGTTGCCAACGAACAATCCTTGTACAAGGAGGATGATGATGACGAGAAGGACGAACACCACAAAAACCACAAGGATACTCACAGAAAAGGCCAAGGTCTTACAGCTACCGCCTATGTTGAAGTCTCCAGCATTGTCACCAAATGGGTCACCCTGTTTGCTCCTGTCCCTACTCCCATGGTAGTTCCTAGCAGTCTTCCCAGTGGAAACACTGGGCCGTCCTTCACTTTCGTCGCCACTGTCACAGCTCCATCAGCTGCCTCAACTGAAGCCTCCTCTACTGAAGCCTCCTCTTCTGCACCCCCTGCTGTAAACACGGTTGTTATTTAGGTCAGTTCGACTGAAATTAACGCACATTTGCAAAAGAAATCACTCTAACCCACACACTTTCTGTTTGCATCCACCATTACTATCAAAATCCATTGTTTTATTTTGTCATCACAACAGGTTAAATCAAACACCAAATTGACAAGAGGAATTCGCTCGCCCAAGAAGGCGAAACGATGACCATCATAAAAAACTACGTTTAAATTCCAACCTTACGCCCGCTCCCTCCGACCTCAACTTGTCTTCTCCAACTCTGATACCAGCCTTTTCATACTAGACAGTAGACGCATTCCTTGTACTGCCGTTTTAAATAATGAATACCAAATATTTTAATTGTTCTATTTATCATGGATTTGTTTTGACAATATGCCCAAGTACGCTCTTCTGCAGCTTACATTTTGAACAGTCAGTGCATGAAATAAGCCGGTTGTTATTGGCCTAAAAGGCACACCCTTGTTAGCCGTTCATCACTCTTTCGATGAGCACCCCAGAGCTGTGCGAGTCCACCACCGGTGCCATCGATGCATAGTTTTGCTTTCACAAGCAGAATAATGCTGACAAAATTTCAGCACTGCCAAGAGACTGCAAATTTTCCTTGGCTCTGTGCCACTGCCCTGATTTGCTTGGAAGGGCCGTGCCGATAAATACGTGGTGGTTTGAGGTGTCAACCAACCTTCTCTTTTTCTTGTCCGCAGCCAGGCGTCTTTGGCTTCCTTTCAGCAATCATGTCAACCATCCCGTACACTATGGTGTTTGCACTTCTCGTTCTCGAGGTAAAGTCTTTATAGACAGGGATCGGGCTAGTCGATCTACTACTAATCCACCATTCACCATCAGATGCTTATTTTTGGATTATTGGTGGTAGGCACACTTTTTTACGACCACTGGAAATAGACTGTACAGTGTCTAACGTAGCTCTATATTTCGTTGAACCAGATCCCATTACCTCGGCACTGGCGTAGCGCTTTAGTGAATTTTATATCTACCTCACCATTGGTATGTATGACTTTATCATGCGGTAGTGATTTGAAGCAACCTATATCGACTCGACCATTGCTTTACATCCAGATCGCTCGAGGAATACATCTCTTGAAGATCCTCTTCGTGTAAGTATACTGATCGGGAGCTGCGTACTTCTGACCACACGTTTCTAATGCTTCAATCATAGTTTCGTACTTTTACTCTTCATCGGTATGGAAATCACATGCCAATGCAAACAAAGAAAAGAAGGAGCAACGCCAAATAACAAACTGTTTTCACTTGAATAGACGCTGTGAATAGGCTCCAGAAGCACCAAGCTGCACCGGTGGAGAGCGGAAACATGTATGGTCACGATCCTCGTCTTGACGCATCCTTAGCCGCGAAGAAATTCTATACCCAGCGAAACATGTAAGTTCTTGTGTTGTATATAGAAGTGGACGGCATAACCACGGTTTGAGATTAATCACTGTTCCGATTAGGTATCTGACTGGATTCACCCTGTTTCTGTCTTTGTGAGTATATATGCATTATTGGCTGATCCTGTATTATACTGAGAATCTAATTGAATCTGTCCTATTAGGATTTTGGAGCGAACATTCAACTTGGTGCTGACTTCAGTTCAACAACAGGAAGAGATCGTACGCTTGAAGTCCCATGTAAGTTTGCGTTAGGGGATCAAATCAGGGAACATCGGTACTGACGCCTTTGTATTCAGAATAACAGCACGTCTACTGAACATGACAGACGTATGACCGATATAGTAGAGAATCACAAGGAGGAACTCCGTGAATTGAAGAAGGAAATTGAGCGCAAAGAAGTGGATTTGGAAACTTTGAAAAAGCAATGCCAACAGCAGTCAGAGGAATACTTCCGCTTAGCTGATCGTCATAATGAATTGGAGAGACGTGGTTTGCCAGACGAGAAGAGAAAAGACAAATAATAAGCATTCATTCACATCTGTACCTTCATACTCCAAAGCAAAAGCAAAAATGATATATTAATTGTACTGTACACTCATAAATCCCTCGAAAGTTTATCTATCACATTCTGAATCCTGATCATTAAAACCTTTGGGTTATACGGAAACTCAGACATCTTGAGATCTGCATATAGCGCCTCCAAGATTTCGCTGACAATCTCCAACATCTGGATATCTGCCTCGGCATCCTCGTCTGAAAGACCATCTTCCTCGCTATGGAGCAAATCAACAGCTGCTCGAGCACACGCGATTTTAAAGTCTTGCGTGTTGTCTTCGGCGTATCGTAGGAATTGTATGAAGAATTTCAAAAACTGAGTATCCGCTGAGATGAGCATATCTAGAAGTGTTGTGTGGTCCAATCCCATCCGGAAGAGAACATGCACAAAAAGTTCTGCATGCTTGATTCCGCCATCAGCTTCTTGTGGATCTACCAACTCTATGATTCGCTGGCACATAGTCAAGCTGAAGTGGACGGCAAATTTGCGTTACCAAGGCTATCGTCGCCAATGCTATTCACGAAGTTGTGCTTACCTTTCGCTATCCATATGTTGCTGATCACGAACTAATTTTGACGCAACGACAGCCAATTGTAAAAGACTGTGCTCGATAGCCACCATGTCATTGTCTTCATTGCCGCAAATATTCATAAAAAGGTCCACCAATGCCGGTTTCCCATGATGATGACAGTACCCTACATACCCAAAATATAAGCTGTCTGATTAAGGCTACATCGCTACTTTCAGGTCCACCATGACCTCGTACTTACTTTGAATGATACCGTGGATTTGACTTGCGGCATTTCCAAGAGAACGGTTTACACTACTGGCGTAATGAGCGCCAGAGTTGATCAGTCGGAAAGCCGATACGAATGACGCTAGGCAGGTTTTAATGGCGCGCTTCAAGCTTTCACGATCAACAGCAATGTAAGCTGATATTGGCGAGTAAAAAAACTCTGTATCTATGTTGGCAAGCCGGGCAGTTATATCGTTGCTTGCGTTGAAAGCAGAAAATATGTAAGCCATGGCGACAGCAAGTGTCAGCTCAATCTATTATCACAGTTATTAGATTGAATGGCCATATCAATATGACAAAAGCGATAGTCAACATTTACCGTGCTGGCGACATCTGTAACATTTACGTTCCTCCACAGAAGCTCCAGGCTTTTGCGAACAACTATTATATTATTTGATTTTAAGAATTCTCCAATCTAGAAAATGATTCGTTTAGTTTTTATTGAAAGACATTGTTCACATATTTCAATGATACACTTGCCTTGCCAATGTCACTGGTAGACAGTGGCAGCGCACGGTAAGGGTCGTCATGGTCAGATGAGACGGAGCAATACTCTTGGCCGAGTTGCATTGTTTTAAATAGATCTATAACAACACGTATGTAGTATGGCTAGTGACACCAGCGTAAGTTAGAACCTCGATACAACGCAAATGCCGCCGTCGAAAGGAAAAGGCTACGTACTGAAGACGAGGCTACATCATTGAAGTGATCGGTGGTTTGCTCATTGAACACAGGGAATAGTTTGAGCAAATTAATTACATAATTTGTGTCCACACTACTGCCCCTCTTCCACTGTTTCCGAATATGCTTCAGCAAAACGTGCAGTAACTCCAAAATGTGGGTGTTGCTGGTTTCATCAACGCGTATTTGTCTTTGATGAAGTACGTCTACTATACAATTAGCGTCCCCAATATTAATGTAGTCATGGAGCGCTTCTGACGCCTGATATGCAGAAAACGGATCGGGATCCTCAAGTGAATGGATCTATGGTGGCATGGTTGCCAGAATCTTCGTTACTCATTGTCTATTTCGAACACCTATCAGAAAAAAAGCGTACCAGTATATCGATGTGAGCTATCTTTTCATCTTCTTTGTTATATAACGAGCTATGCGAAACAAGCATATGTTTGCCTATCTCTTTCCCTTTGTCCATGGTCGATTGGAGGGCAAATGTAGCATGTGGAGTACTTGTGTGGACGATAGGTCAACTAATGCGTTGGGCTCTAAAATTTTCAACGTATGCTGTTTCGCCTGCCTATGTAACAGCAAACGCAGAGAGAGAAAATTGCCCAAAGAACACTCAAGTAATAAGCGTGCTCTAAGAGTTTCGGGCTAACATATCTGGTGTTATCAGCTCAGGATGTACCAAGTATTATCAGCTTTCCAATTCAAATTATATTGTACAATTTCTTCAAGTTCCAAATAATTATATCGTGCAATCAATCACATTTACTTTGTGAGATGATGATAAAAAAAATGAAGGTGTATGATTGTTTTTCAGAGTTGGATAGGTGAGCATGGCCATTGCACTAATGTCGCGTTGAGTTGATATATATTTAATAGTCATAAACACCTGTCCCTTTTGATTTTGGCTCTTCAATCTCTTCATCCTCTTCGTCAAAGTACTTGTCTTGCATGTCCATATCTTCCTGGTCGAGATCGTCATATTTCTACGAGTTTGAACGCGTTAGCTGTAAGACAAATGAAGTGAAGCGTATTCGTGTGGACAAATACCTCGTTTTCGTCGACTTGTTTGTAATCAAAGGACGGCTTGATTTGAACGAGAGTTAATTAATGCCAATGGGATTTTTTGGCTTCATTATACGGTTAAATTATGTGGCTCCTGTATAACTTACGTCTTTTCCTTCTAGAAAGAGCTCTTCCATCATCCTCACGAACTCTTCCTTCTGTCCATCTCGAAAATGCTGTTCTCTCTCAGCCTGCGTTACAGATTCTTTAGGTTCCATTTCATGAGAATCATTTTCTTCTAGCTTCCGCCGTGCTTCGGCTGACTTGTCCCGTAAACTTGTAGATAACGGCGCAATGACAGGATCTGCATTATTCATTTCCTCTGCTTCCATGCTGTCGTTCGCTTGGTCCATCTTTTCGTCAACTTCCTCCTCTTCATCCTCTTCTTCTTCCTCCTCCTCTTCCTCTTGTTCAGATTCGATGGTTTTTTGTTGTCGAAGCTTCTCATCTATTATTGAACGGTCTAGATTATGCATGATACGCTGAACAAGATTGACGTCATCTCCGTAAGGGCGATCGCGAAGATGAGGTGGTATATGTTGGCCAATATAGTACTCGTATAGATTAGGTTCTCGTAGTTGCATGGCTTCCTCAGAGAAATACTCTGATCCTTTCAGTATATCCTTCAAATATTGAAAGCGGCGATTTTGTACTTGTTTTCGAACATGAGCATTCGTTTGCTGCGTCGTCTCGATATTACCTGGCTGATTTTTCAATAACGACCGCAAGTTAACATCGACTTCGTAGATTCCCGCTATCGTAAGCAAAGTCTTAGTTAAAAAAAAAATCTATTATCAATGTTCGGGTGGATTCATTACCTCGAAGTGGTTCAAAGTGGTTCAACTCCTCTTGTGGCAGGAAACGTCCCCAGCGAGTCAAAAACAGGCCAGGATCGTCTACAAGCGTTTTATCCATCACAGCGATTTTTACGTCATCCGGCGTATCCTCTTCATCACGTTTGAGGGATTTGAAAGTAATGGAGTCAAGATTACTCTGTACATAGTGAATGACACTTTCGCGACTTGCTTCTGGTAGCGACATTGCAAAGTGGAGTTGACATTGTGACTTTGCAACCAAAGAGCTGAAAAATTCGGAAGCAGTCCAAATTTCGCCTTCACAGCACCGACTTGTCAGCATTCACTTCTGTCCTGAGGAAGAGTTCATGGCCGATTCTGAAGCAGAAGGTTCAAACAATCACTCCTCACAGCAGGAAGATTCGCTGGTTTTGCAGGATAGAGAATTGCAGCCTGATGAGCTCAGCACAGTGGAAGGATCAGTGCTAGATTCAGTCGGTGCAGGCACAAGATCTCCTGCATCACCTCACTATACCGCGGGAAGAAGGGAACGCACTCTACGACAGAGAAAACACGTCAATTATACTGAACCTGCTGATAATCCTCTTAAAGACCATAATGACATCAAACGACAATTTCGTCAAGGTGAAAACCATAAGACAACGGCTTCGCTCCCTGCGAAGCGTGGCCGTGGACGACCTCCAAAGTATGCCCAAGCTCAACAACAGCAGCATTCAAACGCTTTGCAAAGTATACGATCCTCATCACGTAATCAACCTTCAGTAACCAATTCACGCTTTCAGCCTGTGCGCTATTCCAAGCGTAGTCTCCAAGCACGCGATGACGACGACGACGACGACGAAGATCACGAAAACGACGCTTACGAAAGTTTGAGGACAAAAGTGCGTCGGTTATCTCAAAGCAATGACGCAAAATTGAATTCTTCATCAAGGTACAACATGAGAACAAGGTCTAAAGAAGTTGACCATGCGGAGGATAATCGTGATGACGAAGGAGACGACGAAGGAGAGGATGAAGATGACGACGACGATGTTCGACCAACAAAACACTCAACGCGCACGCAATCAAGGATGCAAGATTCATTTTTGGATACTGGAAGTCCATCTGTAGACGAGGAAAGAGCTCCGAATGCCCAATATTCTTTGCGAACTCGTAAGAACGTTAGCTACTCCGAAAATCATGTTCGAGCTGGTTTTGAAGCAAGAGCTAGTCCAAGCCCAAAGTCGTATTCACCGTCCTTGAGATCCACCAGAGTGTCACGTTGGCGGATATCGAACGAAGCAAATGGGGGGCTTCGAAATTTGCCATCGGAAAAGGCTTATCACCTTCGAAAGCGAGCTCACCCTCCTAATTTCTATGCCGTTCCCCCGCCCCCCGTCATACCTCCCAAGCCAACCTCAAACGTACGCCCTCATCGATCTCATAGGGCTTCGTCTTTGTTCCGACACATAGGCTCAGGCTCAAGTGATGAAGAAAGCATTCGGCGAAATGTCAAGCAGCTTCGTGGTGGAGAAAGTGGATCCAGGATACTTCCACTGAACCTGTTAGAACTCAAGGGCTCAAGAGATAGCTCTCTTCTTGGACCAGCCGTTCTTACAGATCAAAATTCAATTAGCGACAAATTGGAAGGACAATCGTTCAATTTTGAGTCTATTGGCGGATTAGACCATCACATCAAGTCTTTGAAGGAAATGATACTGTTACCTCTTCTGTATCCTGAACTGTATGCGAACTTTCAAATCACACCACCCCGCGGTGCCTTACTATACGGACCACCGGGTACAGGCAAAACACTAATGGCTAGAGCGCTCGCCAATAGCTGCTCGACACAGACCCAGAAGGTAGCTTTTTTCATGAGAAAAGGTGCAGATTGTCTTAGCAAATGGGTTGGCGAAGCAGAACGCGAATTGAAGCTGCTATTTGAAGAGGCAAAGAAATGGCAACCAAGTATTATATTTTTTGATGAAATTGATGGTAAGTAGATGTGCTGGACGCTGTGTTTGGGAATGTCACATAATGAAGAACGGTCTTATTGATGGCGGTACATTTAGGTCTTGCGCCGGTGCGTAGCGCAAAGGCAGAGCAGACACACACATCTGTAGTATCAACATTGTTGGCCTTGATGGACGGTTTGGATTCACGTGGGCAAGTCATTGTTCTCGGAGCAACCAATAGAATTGATGCAATCGATCCTGCTCTACGTCGACCTGGAAGATTTGATCGCGAGTTTTACTTTCCGCTACCTAATGAAGAAGCGCGAAGCACCATCATAGAAATCGCTACTCGTGAATGGGAGCCTCCAGTTCCAGTTGCTTTCAAAAAGAGGCTAGCTCAAGTTTCGAAAGGCTACAGTGGGGCCGACCTAAAAGCACTATGTACAGAAGCAGCTCTTAATTCCATACGTAGAACGTATCCACAAATTTACGAATCGTCTGATCGACTTTTGGTTTCGCCGCAAGAAGTGCATGTGAAGCCACACGATTTTCTTGACAGTGCAAAATCGCTTGTCCCATCTTCTTTTCGATCTGCCGATGCTGTTGCTTCTCCTCTTCCTGATTCGTATGCTATACTGTTGCGGGATCAGTTCAAAAAGATGAAGGAGTTTGTCTTCAAAACGATTCCTCCCAAGATCAATAATTCTTTGCTGGATGAAGATACAATCGATGACGAGTCTAAGGGTTTGTCTGTTCAACATGAGCATTTCACCTTGACTGGTAAGAAAGAGGGTTTACCTGAGGGATGAGTGTACAGTAAAAGCGCTCTGAAGTTAACCGTTCATCCCATAGGCTCAAGTGAAATGCGAACGTACAAACCCCGATTACTTATCAACGGCATGAAGGGCTTTGGTCAAAAGCACGTCGCTGCTGCTCTTCTTGACGCTTTAGAAGGACACCATGTTCAGTCATTTGATTTGGCTATATTGATGGGTGATTCTGTTAGAGTAAGTTGAAACACTATACCTCCTTTATGGCTTCAGACTATATCTCTTACTTACCTCGTCCACAGTCGCCAGAGGCTATCTGTGTACAGTTGTTTACTGAAGTAAAACGCCATCGACCTAGCGTCATATATGTTCCCAATATTCACATATGGTGGCATGCTGTCTCTGATATGGTTCGAAACACTTTCATCAACCTTCTGAACGACATCCATCCTTATGATCCTATCTTATTGCTTGCCACAAGTGACGTTCTATATGAAGATCTCCCCTCGGAAGTACAACAATTATTTCGCCATTGTATGCTTGGACGCTGGCTTCTAGGCAACGCTTCCAAGGTATGCATATTTTTTAACAGTGGTGGTCAAATGCAGTATTATGAGCCTAATTTACCCCCCCCCCAAAAAAAAAAAATCTAGGATGAAGTTGCGGAATTCTTCAACTTTATACTATTGCAAGCAATGAAAACCCCAGAAGAATACAAGCGTCGTCGAAAAGCTGAATCAGAAACCGCACAGCAAGTACTACGAAGAGCCCCTCCCCTTCCTCCACGGCAGTTAAGCGAATCCGAAAAGCAGAAACTGAAAAGCCACGACGTACACGTCCTCCGAGAATTTCGTCGCGAGTTGCGGTGCGTCGTTGAAGACTTGCTCAAAAACAAACGGTTCAAGTATTTTGCCTATCCTGTGGTAAGTTTGTTCATTTATGATATAGCACATTCTGCTTATTGGCAGCTGTTTCCTTCATATGTAACTGACATCGTATCAATAGGATAATGAAGAGTATCCGGAATACTACACCTTAATTAGACATCCCATGGACTTGAATAAGATAATGAACAAGATTAACGAAGGAAAGTACTTCTCCGTGGCAGATTTCCTACGAGATATACACATCATTCGGTACAATACCGAATTCTATCATGGCGTTAACGAGGATGTCACCATTCGCGTAAGTTCTTGTACAGTACATATTTGATTCGTATGGTTGGTATGATGAATTGATGATCTCTCTCTCTCTACATAGGCTTATGCTCTTGTTGATGATGTGGAGTCATTTGTCCATAGTTTGAACCCTGAGCTTATAGCAGAACTCTCAGCGACAGCAAAGAGAAGAAAACTGGTCAAGGATGAAGAGAGAAAAGCTGTGAATCACAAGTACTTTACACGGACTGCTTCAGAAAGGGGTGTGAAGACAAGAGGCATGGAGAAGAAGACTGCTGAGAACGAAAACGTTGTTGAAGAAAGCATAGATCACGAATACCTTGATTATATCAGCAAACTTCGCGAGAGTTATGACAGCGGGTTCCAGAATAGCTTGAATGCTACAGATACGCTTCCTGCATCTGATACTGAGGAAAACACTGATACTCAATACGCGCCTGTATTGAATAGTCATATTCAAGCGGCTTCTATAGAAGACTCTGCTCCTCAAGTTGCTAACACCAAAGAATCAACACCCGCGTCACAGCCAGAAATCACCTCATCTCTCGTAAAGCCAGCCATCGTTATAGACGCTGAAAATAATCCATTCACAGCTATCATTGAAAATGGAGTTGACACTGCTACCACTGACAACGCTCAAGGGGATGCTGCTGGACCTGTCCTAGTTTTAGAAGAAAACAGCGAGAAAGTGATAACGCAGGAAGAGACTCCAAGTGGTAAATTATTTCATCTTCTTGGTGGCTGTCTGCATAAAACACATATACTGACCTTGCAATTTCCATTTAATCGTATACTCCTATTACGTCCATAGAGACGAAGCCTACTACAATCGTTGAGACTAATCATATTGCCACTGAAGCGAAATCACTTACTGTCGACCCTATTATGGAGGATCATAGTGAGAATGACTTGGAGAACCTCGTGCAGTCCTCCGAACCGCAGGAATTTCAGATTGACCATGTGGCCATCAAAGCTTTGTTGGACTCGGTAGCCGTACAGACGCAAAGCTGGCCATTGGATGAGATCTGCCACCTCAGAGCTGAGATGCTTAGCCTTGTTCATGAGAACAGAATGCTGTGGAGTAAAGAGCCATTATTACAGGTAAGTTTGAAACAACTGGGAGATCCGTTGACTTCCAATGGCACTAACCACTCTCAACAGGAACTTAAGGAACTAGTTGAAACTTTTACCAAAGACAGAGAAGAATCATAGAACCACTCGCTGTTTACAATAAACCTCAATGATCTGCTTTCACGTACTGTCATTGTATGAAAATTTGATAAAACATTTATTTTGATCTGGTTGGGCTACCTAATGAGTCAGAACTGTACATTACATTCATCAGAGCTTGTTGACCTGCATAAGCAGGCAAACATTCAGTGGTCTCTAACTCATAGTATTTAAGCATCAATTTTTTGTTTGACAGTGTGAGCATTATAAATGGTTTGAAATACTTTTGAATGCATGTAATGTTTTACAATGGACCTGTATTATTGCCCACTGCTGCTTCCCTGACCGCTTTGGCTATCCTCCTGTGATTGTTCGCCATTCTCGAATGTTTCTTGGAGAGCCATTTGTAAAGCGATATCGTCATCCGACAAGGCTTCTTCCATATCCGCCAAATCTCCACCCGTCTCCTGTGCATACAAATATCTATTGAGAGTATTCCTAAGGGTTGTGAGGTTGAATCCACTAGATTCATTGTTAAAATATAAGGTACTTGGTATGATACATTGTATCAAGAAAATCCAACTATAGAGTCTTACCCATTGTTTCCTGCTGCATTTGCGTTTTCTACGCCAGCATCTTCGATATGCTCAAAGCCTTCTACTGGGGTGGCAATTCCTTCGTCATCATCTGGGAACGCACCAGGGAACCGGTCTTGCACGATTTCAGGCATTTGCTGTTGCTCAAGCATGCCTATCATTTCTCTCAAGCGTTGATTAGCTTCTTGGCCCAGGCGACGACCGCCAGCTCCTCCGAGAAGATTGTTGAGCATATTGACCAGGTTTCCTCGAGCACCAGGTTGAAGGACACGTCTAGTACGATTTCTCTCTCTGCCTTCTGCAGTGTCCACGTCATTATAAGGCGAGATGGAATCAAGTGGTGGTAGTGGATCATGCATATGGTGACTGCGTTGCTTTACCTCGTCTGGTATAAAAGCGAGTAGTCGCTCAATGTCGGAAATGAGAATATGACGGCTTACGTTAAGAGGAATTCCGTGGTGAGGATCCTTGTCAACGTCGGCCGGGAAAAACACGGCTGCTTTCGTTCGTACATCTAATCCAGCCTGCACCTCTTCGTCTGCTTTTGTGGCATGAGCATCAAAGCGGGCAAGTGCCGTATGAGTGTTTTCAAAAAGCCATGCAATGACCTCGGGTTCTTTCCAGAGAGTGAAGTTGCGTTGAACGAAAAGCTGAATAAGCAGGTTCAGATATGGACTTGATGTCTCGGTCAAGCTCATGAGGGGGTGAGTGGCAATGATAGAATCAGTTTGACCACATTTTTCGGCTAAACCAAGTACAATCATGGGATATGTCAAGATAGCTTTCTGTAGGCACCGAGAGCTTTCACTCGTCAAATTGGCGTCTTCATCTGACTTCTTTTTCTTGTTTTCTAGCTTGAACATTGAGTAGGCTTGAGAGAAGGCAAAGTTTGGAAGTGTTGGTTCTGATACTCCTGAATTGCTGTCTCTCAAAGCGGCCATCAATTTTAAAAAGTATTCATGCTCGTTACATTTCAGTGCGTAGAAATCAATGGACAAATTGGCGCATAAAGGATCAGCAACAGGATCCAAACTAGATTTTGCACGTTAAAACGAAGGCAAACAAAAACTCCATTGTCATGAAACTTTTTTTCATACCTGAGCAAAAGCTTGTTGAACTCAAACGCAGTCCTCCAGCACCCGCGACGGGACAGAAATTGGATATGACGATGGATGGCTAAAAAGAACGACCTGTAATCGAAATCCACTTAGTCATCATAAAATTGTGAAACAAAATCACAAAATGTACACTGACCTGTTCTCTTCATATTTATAAGACAGTCGAACACAACCGGATGAAATGTTGAAGTTAGGATGGAACGCGCGTTCACAGGCGTAAAGTGCTTTTTCTAAACAAAAATAAATAAATTAGAAGATGTAATAGATCAGATACACATACTATGAGTTTCATACCGATGCATTCTCCTGCCACTGTCCAGTCTCCACCATGTTTTGCAATTTCTGAAATTTGCACCAGGCAGTCGATATGGTAAGGATAGTATCGATTCAGTAATACAATGTTGTTGGGGTCATGGCTCTCTACACACTCTAAGAACTCTAATTGCGCATCCTGGTATGACTCGGACTGAACATAGCAAAACTCGGTAATGCCTGTAGCAAAGGTGAAAATTATTCAACAGTCATGCTGTTATTACTTCTCACAAGTGATGAGCCACCTACCAGCTTTACTATCTATGATTTTCATACTCAATCCTTGCTGGGAATATGGGCTCCAATCCACCTTGGGTGTAGCAAGTCGGGTTTTCTTCAGCACTCTGGAACCAACCAAACTTTTTAAGTACACTTACACTACCCACGCTAGTGGAGAGTTGAATTTGCCTCATACCTTCCATGCGATCTCTCTCGCATCTCCTTATTAACGACTTTAGAACCGAACATGCGTTTCATTTCAGCATCAGCATCCAAGTACTTGGTCTCGACAGATAACGACTGTCTTAATTCAGCAGCAGCATTTGTGCTAACTGCAGATTGTGCAAGCCCTGTACCAGCATATCCTTTGGTTTCATTTTGTAACAGCTGATCCAACTCTTCCAAAGTCATCTCGCCTACATCTGATTTCTTAGACGTCGCCGCTGGTGAGGAAGGTTGGCTATCAACGTTCTGCACTTTCTGTAATTTTTTCCCTTTCTTCTTCTTGTTCTTCTTCTTGCTTGGAGAAGCAGCTACGGGCTAAAGTAGTATATTGTCAATGTAGTTCTCGAACATGGATGGAACTTCATTGTTCCTATGCCTTTGACATACCTGAATAGGTTCGTCTTCCTCCTGCTCGTTTTCAGCATCTTCTTCGTCGTTTCCTTCGTCCAGCTGTTTCGATGAACCGGCGTTAAAATAATAGAAAAAGAAGACAGGCGGTCATTGCAGCTTACCAGATCAAAGAGGTTTTTGGCAGGTTTAGATGAGGTAGCAGTCTCAGTCTCGACATCGCTTTCTTCATTGACGTCGTGTTCGTCTGAGCGACTCGAAAGAGTTTCTGCTAAATGAGCTAAGCCCTGATCCTTTTGTAATTTTCGTAATGCTCGAGAAGACATGGTAGAGTAAGCTGTCAGTCAGCGAAGGGGGAGGGAACGTGGGTTCTGCGGTCAAATTTCTCATTTAACAATTTTTGAGTTTGACTTTTCGACCTAGGCGGCGATTTTGTCACCACGGATCTTATACATTGATGAAATGCCTACTTGCAATATCGGCATTTCTTGCCTTGGTATCTGCTAATACCGAGAAGATAATATTTCACACCACCGAAAGTCCATTGAGTACGAATGATCCCACCACCGTTACCCACATAGACGCTTGGGCAGAACGTAACGGTTGGCCGATATTACGCGCCCCTTTCACCACTTTGGCGGACAGTATACGACCACAATCATCTTTAGATGAAGGGCCGAATCCTATCAATCCCGAAAACCCTCATTACGAATTTCAGAGCGAGATTCCGTTTCAACGATGGTACAGAGTCCGAGGTCTCATAGAAGGCGGAGGTTATGAAGCCAGAATATCTTACCCAGCAACGGTAAAGTCACTCCGAAAACTTCATAGACGCGGTGCATTGCTCAATATTAATACCATCTACAGTCTCCAACCGATTTTTCGCTCGAACTATTGAACCACACACAGCTGTATAATATACTGAGCGATCCTCTCAAGTACGGCAGCAGCAATGCGGATGGGTTTAAGGATTTCATCGACACTGACACTGAAACAAACAACAATCCCGATGATTTGGATAGCGAGATTTGGATGTTTCTTCTAGTGGAAGGTAATTATACAGGCATTTCGATTGTCGAAGGTGTAGAGTTTCGTCCGGTCAAATATAATATCGGTAAGTAGCAAAATAACCATCATAATGGGATCAAGTTCGTTTGCAAACTGAAATTTGTACCTCAGCACTAGAGCAATTGCACATGGGATTCATACCGAATCAAGCCTACAAACTTGCCATTTCTCTATTGCTAGTGATAGGACTTGGTAGTTTCGTCGTTGCGCCGAAGTTTTATGCACACATCGAGGATGCCGCCAATGATCATACTGCCCAAGTGCATAAAAAACGCAGCTAGGGGACAACCTTAGTACATTTAATTGTATATACCATATATTTAAAAAAGGGTCTGTAGGAATAAATAAGCCAAGCTCTTGGGTTACATGAGGCTTATAGAATGAATATCAATGGCAAAGTAGCTTTTGTACAAGGCATCTGGGAGTACGTTGCATTGTTGATGGTGCGATGTAGCACTGCCACGCATTGTTATACATAATCTTTTTAGAGTTTTGGTTGCTTCTGACATTTGCAGCATACTTATACCCAAGCTATACACTACATTTTTGATAAAGAGGAGTTTCAGCAGTGTCTGTCCATAACGTATCAAGTAAGTTACTGATGGCCATACTTGTTTTTCCCAAGATATGGCGAATAATTTTATATGCCCACACATTCTTGAACGAGTTCTTTCGACCCCCACATGGTACCAACCTGTATGTGCTGTCTGTATCAAATCTGTTTTCAAAGTGATTGCAGATCAATACACTCTGCGTCGTCAAAGATGACAAAAACGCCGACATGCAGACGGTGTCGGAGTCGCCAAGCCGTATTTGAAAGCGTTCTACGGCATTTCGACAGCGGAAAGTATTGAACGCGTTCCATTGATTCCTTTCTCATGCTTGAATATAATGGCTGGCTAGTTTCCTTATATTTTACAATATTCGTTGACAATAGTATTCAATGAAAATGCAGATGTAATTATTTTTAGCGTAGTTGTTGAAACCCAACTCCCCGAAGCAACTTTCTTCTAGCTGAATTTTGATTGGCTGTTTCAGGTGGCTCACTTCACGAACCGCTTACTTTATGAAGTGTCTGGGCGACAATTGATAGTCTTCCTCTTTTGATTTTCAATTCTCCATTATGGGTATGCTATCAAATGTGCTATTTAATATTTAATAGGATGACACCTACGACCCGATGAATGATACAACAGACGCGATATATCATTTTTTCAAACGGATGAAGATTTTTGGCTGATGGATGGGTGATGGATGAAAAAATACATCCATAAACCAGTATGCAGCGTATTCAAGCGATATTGCCACTTCTAACGCCATCCATGATCCATCCGACATCTCTGAACACGTATCCACCATCGACGTGCCGTTAATTCGAATCATTCGACCCGTCATGCACTCTACATCGGCGCATTGCCTTCATATGTCCCGCAGCACTTGACATTTTGAAACTTTCGAGATTTTCAAAGATGTCAACTTCACCGCAAATGCATTTTACCTTTCACATTGAATAACATATACTGATCCAATCTTTTCTTCTTTCACCATAGGTAAGGGAAAGCCTAGTGGTCTTAACGCCGCACGCAAGTTGCGCACCCACCGTCGCGAGAACCGTTGGGCTGACAAGCAATTCAAGAAGCGTCTTCTTGGAACAGCTTTCAAGTCATCCCCCTTCGGTGGTTCATCCCACGCCAAGGGTATCGTCCTTGAAAAGATGTACGTTATAGCGAAATGCCTTTGAGAATACACAATAGGATCCGTCAGAATACTAATGTTCATTTACAGTGGTGTCGAAGCCAAGCAACCTAACTCTGCCATTCGTAAGTGTGTCCGTGTTCAACTTATCAAGAACGGCAAGAAGGTTACCGCTTTCGTCCCCAATGACGGTTGTCTTAACTACGTCGACGAAAACGACGAAGTCTTGATCGCTGGTTTCGGTCGTAAGGGCCGTGCTATTGGTGATATTCCTGGTGTCCGCTTCAAGATCGTCAAGGTTTCCGGCGTCTCTCTCCTTGCTTTGTACAAGGAAAAGAAGGAGAAGCCCAGATCTTAAGTATCTCGCTTCTTTCTTTGTTTATTGCCTTTATCAACAATAAAACTACCAATCTGGGCTCTGTGAATTACAGATGCAATGTATAAATTGGAAGTGGTTTTGGGTATCCTACTGCCACTATTGTCACGCTTTCAGAAACTGAAACGAGCATATAGTGGATCTTACAAGGCGGTTGTGACCAAATATGCGATTATTTCAATGAGATAGAGTATAGGATGGTGTACTGTGTTATAAGCCTTGCATGGTAGAAAGTGTCTTAACGACTACCAAAAGTTTGATGCCTGGATTCACAACATACATACCGATCTAACGTACCATCACCCGTATTCTTTGTAGTTACCGCGATCCTCTTTCTGATGACTCAGATTAGATATAGCAGAACTAATATAGCTATCAATGAAATGCTCGCAACGAACTGGTCCCAAAGTACTCATTGTGCTTAATAGCTTCAATTTAGTCGTTTAATTGGTTCATAAAAACGTCGGAGTTTTTCTGGACGCTTCTCGTGCATTCGATTGTCGTCATTTATTTGCATATATTTGAGTCAAACGTGCTTTCACCGAGCTCACATTTCTTTTCTGTTTTTCCTTCTTCTCTCAGTGTTTTGTATATAATATGGGAAAAGACTACTATAAAATACTAGGTGTGTCCAAAGACGCAGACGATGATACAATCAAAAAAGCATATCGAAAGCAAGGTAAGCCCATACTAAATCGCTTCTGCCAATCGTAGTTCTTGCCAAAAGTCTAACACTTTTATCATTCTTTAGCATTGAAATGGCATCCAGATCGAAACAAAGATAACATGGAAGCTGCCAAGCAAAAGTTCCAAGAGGTCGGCGAAGCCTTTGAAGTACTCAGCGATAAAGACAAGCGTGCTGTCTATGATCAGTTCGGCGAAGAAGGCCTCAAAGGTGGACCACCTCCAAGTTCTGGTGGTGCTGGCGGCGCTGGAGGCTTCCCTGGAGCTGGAGGCTTCGGTGGATTCCCTGGAGGAGCCGGTGGCCCTGGTGGACATACATTTACTTTCACTTCAGGAGGTCCTCGTGGTGCTGGTGGGTACGCCCCATCCGACGCCGACGATATCTTCAAGCACTTCTTTGCCTCTTTCGGAGGCGGAGGTATGGGCGGTGGCATGCCTGGTATGGGTGGTATGCACGCTGAAGATGATATGGGAGGCGGTATGCCAGGTGGTATGCCGGGCGGTGGATTCGGCGGCTTCTCTAACTTTGGAGGAGGCGGTCGACCTAGAGGCAGTGGCTTCCAATCTGCTCAACCAAGAGAAAAACCGCCGGCCATCAAGCGACCTCTCCCAATCTCATTGGAGGATTTATACACTGGAACCACCAAACGTCTTAAAGTTACTCGCAAAATCAGAGACGGCGCAACTGGACGTGCTGTCACCACCGACAAAATATTGACCATCAACGTTAAAGCTGGCTGGAAAGCTGGAACCAAAATCCGGTTTCCCGGCGAAGGCGATGAACTCGACAATGGAGAAACTCAAGACATTGAATTCATCGTTGAAGAAAAGCCCCACCCTATATTCAAGCGTGAAGGCGATAACTTGACCATGGCCGTACAATTGACATTGGTCGAGGCTCTGACTGGCTTTGTCAAACAGATCAAAACTTTGGATGGTCGCACTCTCAAAATCAATAATACCTCCAATGTCATACAACCAGGACAAGAATCTCGTGTCTCCAACGAAGGAATGCCAAATTCAAAAACTGGAAAGAAAGGCGATCTGATCATCAAATATGAAGTTAAATTCCCTGTCACTCTGACTTCGTCTCAGAAAGAAGAGCTCAAGAAAGTCCTTCAATGATCGTCTTGTACTGTATATAGATAATCGAAACTTTTTGTTATAAATGTATCATACAACCTCCCACATATTCATGAAGAGAAATTTCATTTTTTCGGCTTTATTATGAATAAACAAAGTTATCAAAGATATTATTTAAGTATGTTATGATTTCGGTAAAACGAGGAAGAAGTTTTCACATGGGTTTGCGTAAAAAACCACGAAGTCGGCAATACCTGCCAGCTATCGTTTGAGTGCAGTCTGGAAGACTTCATATGACTATGTTCCACAGTGTAAGGATAACTGTACCCTTTTGATGTATACAAAAGTAAAAAAATAATTTACATAACGTTATGAGCTTACGAACACCCGCTTCAGTTCATTGGTGATGAGGTTGAAAGCATCCCATTTCTGATCCTTTAATTTCTTGGGAAGAACAAAGTCAGGGATGTTCATGAATCCGTGCATGGCACCGGGATAGAGCTTATAGATAGCTAAAGGTCGCTGTTGTGTTACTCGTCTACCAAAGAGCTCCATATCTTTGATATTAGGTTCGTTCTCGGCGGCAATGATAACTACTGATTCTGGTAATAGAGCAGCAGGGATATATCGAACTGATAGTAAGGGGTTCCGCAACTCTTCATCGGTATCCTTAGTATTCAGAAGGTAAGCTTCGTGAAACATGTTCCGTATGAGTGGGTTCTGCTCTTTGAACAAGTGATGAGAGCCTCGCGAGAAGTCGTATACAGAGTAAGCGGCTATGACTGAACTGAATGTGTTTTGGAACAGTTGAACCATACCCAATGCAAGTGTGCCTCCTGCGCTAAGTCCTCCGATGGCCACCTTAGTAGGCTGATACTCTTGCAGAATCCATTTGACAGCAGCTTGGCAGTCATGTAGTCCAGTGGGATATGGGTATTCGGGAGCAAACCGGTAGGCAATTGAAATAACGACGCAGTTTACGTTCTGAGCAATGTAGTGGCAGAATTGGCGATCTTCGCAGGTCCATCCTCCTATGAATCCGCCTCCATGAATGTGTATATAAACCGGATATCTTTGTCCGCTGTTGGTTTCGTATGATGGTGGAAAGAAAAAGGAGGCATAATAAGGTGCTGAACCGGGGATCGCTTGCTTCAGTTGCGGACCTGGAAGACGAGCTCGAATCAGGATCAGTTGGACCAGCTCGCTAATTCCACGAATGAGCTGAAACTTAAGTTTGATCAATAAATAGTGTAAGTAACCCATTGAATGAAAGTGTTCGTAGCTTATTAGCAGTAAAAAAGCGGACCAGTTCTCTTTATATGTGGTCCCACCACAGGGTTGTGGCAGCTGTACCGGTTGGGCCGGAGGCCGAGTGAGTCAGATGCTCCGTACGACTCACTAGCTCCTAATTCAAAAATATGATATTTCTCTCATCCTTCCCTTTATTTCATTGAATCAACTTGCGTTTAAGAATTAAGACGCGTTCATAACACGAGATAATCACTTCATCTTAGTATCAACTTTTTGCATGGTTGCTTGTAAAGCTTGTCCAGACTGCCAGTGATCAGCACCTTGGCGAGGAGTGTAGTCAGGGAAGTCTGAACGCTCTTGCTGCTTTGTAGATATGTTGATACCTTCGTCTTCTTCTCTTCTTTTGGCCATTTCATGGTCAAGCTGGCCATCCTTGGTGAATGCCATCATCAGCTGTGCAGGACCTACCATATAACTAAACATTAGATGATGTAGCCGGCAGTCCATCTTAAGAAACTAACGTACCATAAGGCAAAGAATCGAAGCGATCCACTTGCCATGTGTGCCACGTTTTTCCATATGTCTTCTGTAACGACAAAAGCGCTTGGCGTTCAGCCGCTGCAGCACCTAGTTCAGGCATCAATTTTGGCATAGGCAACGCCAGGCTTCCTCCACGTACTTCATAATCATGAGAGTGCCAATATTTTTTTTCCTCATCATCGAGTTCTTGAAAGTATCATTAGTACCGGCTGACTAAATCATTTTAAATGTCGGCTGTGGATTTTGATAACCTACGATCAAATAGTTTTTCAGAGATAATATACTCAATTCCTATCAGGCGAGCATCTGGGTTTGGAGAGTCATATATGACACATTGACGGAAGTCCTCGTTTACATGAGAACAGAAGTGGTGGGCATGAACTTGACGAGTCATATCATGAGCGTACATGTGGAATCCACACACATGCTCACATATTTTCTTCAAAGGTCCAAACGGCTGGGTAGCAGCAGAGAGAGTGTCAATACCCTTAGAGGATATAGAAAGTGGGTCACCAGGAGCAGAAGAAGCCATGTGTAAATAGTATGAAACGTTCAAAGAAAAAACATCGTTTTATCTTATATACACGTCTTTTGCATGAACGACGACGCCGTCCATGAAGTCATTCATACAATGAAATGATGGATTTCTTGCATTACTATGAAGTCATCCATACAAAGGTATGATGTCCTCCAAGCACAAGCAAAGAGGTGTTTCAAGTAATTGTTACGTAGGGGGCCCGCAGAAGGCTCGCACATTTTTCTCATGGGCAAAACACGTCGTGTTGTTTGAGTATTATTTTTTTATATTCAGTTTGTTTTAAAGAAAACCTTTGTCGTAAGACATAAGGGTTGACAAAAAATTGGGATTAACCTCCTTTAGTTCCTCGCGTACACTGAACCTTCTAGTAAAAGGCGAGAGGGTTATTTTTTGCGCGCAAGGCAGAGGTAATGAAGAAACAAAATATTCAAGCAAACTGTGGCTTTATATAGTTTTTCAATTTGCGGCAGAAAAATTTTTCATACCAGTCACATTCGAATTCCGGCACCACTTAGCGTTTTGAGATTGAAAGTGACTTTCAGAGAGAGCGGAGGTTGCTGGCAACTCTTCGCTATGCTGTGTTGGCAAATTGACAGTGGGGATCTCGGATGGTAAAGACAGTAATAAGCGCATGTAAATTACCCGATTTTATGGAATATTTCATAATGTGTCATTTGATACTGAGGAAGTCAAAAGCTAGTCAGTCGAATTCATTTCTTAAAGATTTATTACGTGTTTTTTTTGACTATAATTATCAACGTGTTGTAGATACATCACTGTGGCAACTGGAGCATCAATGTTCCTTTCTGTATAGTATAAAAAGTGCATCTTTATAGCGGTTCTATGCTAATACATCTAATATAAGTCCTATATGATTCAACCATTCAACCTCATGCTTTCCATTGGATGTGTATGGAACCGGTAATTCTTGGAAAAGGCAATTTACATGAATATTTTACATTGAGTAAATATCCCACAGAAAAAAGAGATATGCATACCCTGATTCAGCAGAATAATATTCTGAAGCCACTACTTTCTTGATTTCACCTACGTTAGCACCATTATTGACAACAATGCGATGACCAAAGCGAGCCTGTTTTACAAAAATATTTAGTATATTATTTTTCTATTTCAAGCCAGCATGAGTTCACTTACTCTTGGGTCATTGCTAAATACGCAAGTTGATTGCTGGGACTCCAAGTCCCATCGATAAATTCTGCCTTGTTCTGTAGGAAATAACTCAGCACACTATTCATAGTCTAGTGTATGCATCTCGTTATAACTCACCTTGATTTGCGAAAGGTTCACCAACCCACAAAATATTCTGATCAAGTGCCAGCGAGTAGCCAAAATGCGCTGCCATTTCGCTGCCGACTGCTCTAGTAATCAAAGCTGCTCCAGGATTGATTTGGCCATACTGCTGTAGTAAAAGACTTGCATCATACACGCGAACGCTACCACATTGCCACTTTTTGTTTCTTCCGAACTGGCTGGACGTTTCGGACATGCTGGCAATAACCAAATGCACATTATCCGCAACAATACCGCTTCCCATTTGCTGAAACTCGCTGTCGCCTGTCATAGTCCATTGTAAACGTGGCTTGGGCAAGTTATTCAGATCAAAGGCGTATACCCTTCCAACTCTCTGAGCTTCCGCAAGAGAGTAGCCAAATGCTCCAACAATCAAAAGACGGCGATCTCCATTTCCGATCAGCGATACTGCTCTCCCAAAGTGTTCGTAGCGTTGTATCATTGGAGATGGCAAAACCATATCTGGTACTGACAGAGTGGGTGGATGGGACCTGTTGCTGTAAAACGCATACACGGCACCTGTTTGTAAATTTTGCTGCCGGCCGCAATAGGGGCATCCGACAACCAGATCCTTTTTACCATCTCCATTAATATCGATAGCATACAGACGAGATCCAAATCCATAGTTATTCTTTCTTTGTGGTAGAAATACGATGACATCTGGTTTTGCCGATAGTCCTACACCGGCTTTTCCATAATAAATATTAATAAAGCCTTCTCCAGGTTCTCCAAATGGGCTCGCAACGGCTAAATCGTCGATTCCATCGTGATTGAAATCGAGGACAACCATGGTCCATCCGAATCGAGAATTAGCAACATGGTTGTTCAGCTGAATACTGGAGGATGAGAAGATGTCGTTATTGTCAAGTTGAAGGTTTTCCTTTCGCCCATCCACCACCATGACAGCTCCACTATGAAGTTGTTGAGCCGAGTAGTAAGGAGCTGAAACTGCCACGTCTGGGTATTGATCATCATTGAAGTCACCAAGTACAATGTCGTAAGCGAGTCCTCCAGATGTTTGATTTGAAGTAAGCATCACATCTGAGCTAAATGTTTCGCATGTATCCAGGAAATTGCTATCGTCAAAAGTGGGAAGATTGACATTTAATACATGCTGTTGTTTAGAACCTTCATCCGGGATAGTGGCCAGTGATAGTGACAAAAATCCATTTTTGTCATCCCAATCATCCAAAACACGGTATCCAGAGCTCTGAAGAAGTTGGACCTTTTCTTTGTGAGTAGCGCTGGATGAAGTGGAATGTGAGCTCAGTGGAGATCTTTCTACTGTATCCCAATGTGACGAGCACATAGTTCCAGATCCAGAATAGTAGTTCCCACTAAAATGGCTTGCAACTTCTCTCCAACAGCGGACCACTCTGGCCGTCATGTCTTGAATTCCACCACGGTAGTAGTGGTCTAGATTCTCAATCAGGAAAGGGCTTTGTTGTCCGTAGTAAGGAAACAGGTATTTGCCAAGCTTGAGGTCTGCCTTGAATGCAGTGTAGCCGACCTGCATGCAGTAACGAAGATCCTCTTCTGAAGGAGTGGGTAGGTTGGTATGTTTATACATTTGACTATAAATATTTGCCAAGTCCCGCACAGGAACTGTCCAGGTAGCATTGAAGTACTTGAGTTCAGCTGAGTGTCTTAATGTGAACTCAGCACCGGCATCAGCGGCTACATGAGCTTTCGGGGTATTTCCATGGAAATTCTGGGCAGACATTGCATGTATAAAGCCGTCTTGAAATCCACCTAAGCCATGCCAGAAGACATCGGCGATATCGTGTGAGATGATGGCAAAAAGAAATGCGATAAGGCCCTAAGGTTTTGAACACTCATAAATATAGTACAATGGATAATAAAAAGATGAACATTGATAAAATTCGAAGATGCTTACCGTTGCTTCTTCTTGTCGGTCTGCCCACGGTTCAGGGTATTCATTGTGGATGTATTCAATGGCAGCTCTCACAAATGGTGGCCAGTGCGCTGAAGTAACAGTTAGAAATTGAAAAATGAAAAATATTAATGTGGCATCCAAATGAAGAACTCATAACTCACCATCCTCGGAGAACTTTGAGTATCCCAGACATTGATAGCCCCTAAACCGGGCGAAGAAAAGCAAATGGTCAGTCCTAATTTAACTCATAGCAAACTATATGCCACAATTTGAAACCTATTGCTTTCATACCAGTCAGGGAAAAATGACCCAGCTTGCACATATGATGGAGAATCAAGCATATATCGAATATACTTTGCTGTCATGTTGCTGCCTGGGTTATTTTCTAACAAGTCGTTTGCACGGTGAGTGACCTCGTTATGAACGGAGCTTTCGGCTGTTGGTTAATACTTTGCAATAGGAGAAGGGCCAAAGTGCAGTTGCTTACATGCCACAGGCCATGACAATGGTTGACCATGTGGGCAGCATTGCCCATACAATTGACCATTTCATTGTGCGTCTGTTACTTTGAATTGTGAACAAACGACTAACAGGGTTCAGTAGATTGGATCATATACTGTTTATTTAATTTTATAAGCGATTTGATAGATAGTGATAAACTCAATCTTCACAATAAATGATACAGTGCCTCTGCTTTCTTTTTATCGTTAGTTGCAGGTCGTATTTTATTGCATAATACCACAAACAGCCAAGATGAAAATCCTTTATGATACTATTCCCATCGGCTTTTGGTTTATATCATGGAAGCACTTTCGTAGATGGTTTTCAATTGCCATTAAGCTTTCGAAGGAATGCGATAATTTGCATAGATTCATTGACCAGATGATTTAATAGTTGTCTATTACACTGTTTATTCATGAGAAGCATTAGCATTCTGGTAACTTGAGCACTTCAATTTGTATACTTTCATGCATGAGCAGACATTTCCAGATATTGCGGCAGTCTTTTGCTCATATATCTTTTCCATTGAATATTCGGTCTATCCTTATTCTTCAAAAAATTAAGCAGAGGTGCTTCATGATGATGGTACGATACGATATTCGAAGTCATCGTAGGATTAAAAAGCAGCAGCAGCATCCTGTCATCGCTGGCTAATAAAATATTCAATGTCCGAACTAAGCCTGGCAATCAGCTTCCAGATGAAGCATCACGTCAGCCTCCCCCCAGCATTGCAAACTCCCTGCCCCTGCTGGGACTGACTTTTTTTCTTCCTCTATCCTTCATCAACCATCTGTAAGAATGTCTGACATTAAGACTCGTGTTGTTGGTGCGGCCAACACTCTGGATTACCGCATCTTCTTCGGTAAGTTATAGATCACTACAAATCTGGTTGAGAGATCTGTCAGTTTTCTTTTTTTTTTTCTTTATTCAACTTTTTGTCACCATCTATAGAAAAGAACGGTGTTCCCATTTCACCTTTCCACGATATTCCTCTTTTCGCCAATGCTGAGAAGACCATCTTCAACATGGTTGTTGAGATCCCTCGTTGGACCAACGCTAAGCTTGAGGTAAGTTTCTATATTTTTGGACATGCATGGTGGTGCCAAAAAATACTTGATCTTAATGGCCAAAAAAATTTGTGTTTATTTTGGAAATAGATCTCCAAGGAAGATGTTCTGAACCCAGTTAAGCAAGATATCAAGAAGGGCAAGCTCCGTTATGTTCGCAACTGCTTCCCCCACAAGGGTTACATCTGGAACTATGGTGCTCTTCCCCAAACTTGGGAAGATCCCAACCAGGTCAACCCTGAAACCAAGGCTCGCGGTGATAACGATCCCATTGATGTCTGCGAAATTGGTGAGCAAGTTGCTTACCCTGGCCAGATCAAGCAAGTCAAGGTTCTCGGTATCATGGCTTTGCTCGATGAAGGCGAGACTGACTGGAAGATCATTGTCATTGATGTCAATGACCCGCTCGCTCCCAAGCTCAACGGTAAATACTTTTAAGCTTTCCCGGATATGTAATCTTTTCGGCTTTGAGGGGTTTAGATACTAAGACGCGTTCCTTTGTATAGACATTGAGGATGTTGAGAAGCACTTGCCTGGTTTAGTTCGCGCCACTAATGAATGGTTCCGCATCTACAAGATTCCTGATGGCAAGCCTGAAAACGTTTTCGCCTTCAGCGGCGAAGCCAAGAACAAGGTAATATATATGAGTGGAAGAGACGGAATAAAAACTTAATATGACGGAAAATAGGAACGTAACTTTTTTATTGACCTTTTCCCCCAACCTCTATTAGAAATATGCCACTGATATTATCCATGAGACTCACGAGGCTTGGAAGGGTTTGATCAACGGCACCAGCGACAAGAACTCGATTAGCGCGTATGTATTCAATTCTTTATTATCATTGGCTTAGATGACTGATTGATGTGATGGAGATTATATTGGCTGACAATCAACTTTGTTTATTTTCTGAACTTTAGTGTCAATGTGACTGTCGAAGGCTCTGCTTTCAAGGTCTCGCCTGATGATGCCGTCATCAAGAATCTCCCTGCTGTAAGCGTCTTTTCATATTTTTCAACCGCAGCCACGTGACATTTATCTAAGCTTGATTGTCATATTGACTTCGTTTATCCAACAGGCATCCAACCTCGCTCCTGCTCCCATTGATTCTTCCATCGACAAGTGGTTCTTCATTAGCGGCCAAACTGTTTAATAGACGGGATGTTTAATGTACATGAATGATTTTTTTCTTCACACAATAAAAAAAAAGCACAGTGGAGAAAACCTGAAAAAGAAAATGTTCCAAAAATACTAAGTGCGGTTAAAGCGGCATGGACTTTTTTTTTTTTTTTACTCCTCCCAATAAGCGAACTCAGACGGAGCAGGCAGCGCTCATTGAGCCGGGATAAATTTTCAGTTATTCTTTCCTATCCTCCTTTCTCTTCTTCTCTTTCACTTTTACTTCTTCAATATCATGTGGAGACGCCTGTCTCGTTCCCAAAAGCTTCTGGCAACCGCTGCTTCTGCAACCGGTGTTGGAGGTGCTTATTTATTCTACGCAGAGTCCCAACGTACTCGCCAAAGACATGCACAGTACATGGCAACCTTGAACGGCCTTCCAGTTGCCCATGCTGAGTCACTTCAAGCACATGCAGGTGTGGTCGAAACTGACATCAAGCCTCACGACTTCTGGGCTCCTCCTTCTCGCCAGGAAATGTTGAATAAGCTCAAGGGATTGGATAAAGACGGTCAGAAAGCCAAGGAACATGAAGAATTTGATCTTCTGATTGTGGGTGGCGGCGCTACGGGTGCCGGTGTTGCTCTGGATGCTACTACCCGTGGTCTGAACGTCGCACTTGTTGAGAGAGATGATTTTGCTTCTGGTAAGTGTGGTCATTCATAGCTAAACCCCTGCCCTTCCTATATTAATTTACACGGTATGTTCAGGTACCTCATCTAGATCAACCAAGCTTGTTCACGGTGGTGTTAGATATCTTCAAAAGGCTATCCAAGAGTTGGATTATGAGCAGTACAAGTTGGTGGTCGAAGCTCTTCACGAGCGTAAGATCTTCTTGGATATCGCACCATATCTTTCTCACCAACTTCCCATTATGTTGCCAGTCTACAAGTACGTATCTATGACTCGTTCTTTCTTTTTTTAATGCGGATGTTCATTGGCGGTCCATTTCTCTTTCCGCTGACACTAAACAAATTCCCATTGTTTTGCAGGTGGTGGCAAGTGCCTTACTATTGGATCGGCTGTAAGATGTATGACTGGTTTGCGGGTAGAGAAGCTCTTGAAAGCAGTTATGTGTTGACTCGATCCAAGGCCTTGGAAGCGTTCCCTATGCTGAAGAAGGATGAATTGGTTGGAGCTCTAGTGTATTATGACGGTAAGACATTCGCTCTTGAATTTTTCACAAGCAATTGGCCCTTGTATTTTCAAAGCCAGTCTGGCTAATCCTCAGTAACTTCCCTTTTTGGTAGGTCAACATAATGACGCCAGAATGAATGTTGCACTCGCACTGACGGCTGTCAATCATGGTGCTACCATGGCAAATCACTGCGAAGTGAAGAGCTTGACAAAGGATGAGAATGGCAACGTCAATGGTGCTGTGCTTTGTGACGTCTTTACTGGTGATGAGTGGACCGTGAAAGCCAAGGTAATTTAACGTCATAATCTGTTTTTCAAACCCGAAATTGAATTTATCCATGTTAATGTGATTTTTTTTATTGCAACCAACCAGGGTGTCATCAACGCAACTGGTCCATTCACAGATGGCCTACGCAAGATGGACGATAAGGAAAACTCAGAAATTGTTGCTCCATCCGCTGGTGTCCATATCATCCTTCCCAACTACTACAGTCCTGGAAACATGGGATTGTTGGACCCTGCTACCTCCGATGGTCGTGTCATTTTCTTCCTTCCTTGGCAAGGAAATACCATTGCTGGTACCACTGGTATGTTTTCAAATGGAGCGATACTTTGAATATCATCATAGAATTCCTACTCACGATGGACATCCTTGCCTTATTTAGACTCTCCCACTGAAGTGACCCACAATCCCCTTCCTAAAGAAGAAGAGATTCAATGGATTTTGAATGAAGTTGAACATTATCTCAGCCCTGGTAAGTTTTCTTGGCCATCTACTGATTTTGCTTTCATGATGTTTTGGTTAACACGAATGATGATTCAGATGTCAAGGTCCGTCGCGGAGATGTCTTGGCCGCTTGGTCTGGTATTCGTCCACTAGTCCGTGATCCCAATGCTACCAAGACGGAGGCATTGGTCCGAAACCACATGATCCACGTCAGTGAGAACAAACTCCTTACTATTGCTGGTGGAAAGTGGACCACCTACCGTGCTATGGCCCAGGAAACAGTTGATCGTGCTATCCAGGAATTCAACCTTAAGCCTACTCATCCTGAGTGCAGAACTGAAGTCATTCGATTGATAGGTTCGCACGCCTATTCCAATACTATGTTCATTAAGCTCATTCAACACTTTGGTATGGAGACTGAAGTTGCTCAGCATTTGGCTAACAGCTACGGTGACCGTGCTTGGGCTGTTGGAACCATGGCTGATGCTACCCACCAACGCTGGCCAGTGTTTGGTAAGCGTCTCAGCCCACAATACCCATACATTGAAGCCGAAGTTCGCTATGCTGTTCGCCGTGAATACGCCAGCACTGTTGTTGATGTCATTGCCCGCCGTACTCGTATCGCTTTCTTGAATGCTCAAGCCGCTTTGGAATCTTTGCCTCGTGTTATCGAAATTATGTCTGATGAATTGAAGTGGAGCAAGGAACGTCAAAAGAAGGAGTTCGATGATGCCGTTGAATTCTTGACCACCATGGGTTTGCCCAGCTCCAGCTCTCAAATCGTCTACCCAGTGACCAAGGACCATCACCCCGCCGGTGCTCCCATTGAGAATGCCAAGTCACATGATGCCATCTTCTCTAGAGCTCGCTTCCTTCCTGATGAGCTCAAGGAGTTCCAATCTGTTTTCAGCGAATTGGATCATGACAAGGACGGTCATTTGAAGGCCGAAGATCTTCCCAAAGTCTTTTCTCGACTAGGTGTTCCAGTCAAGCAGGATGTTCTTGATGCCGCCATCAAGGCTTTGGACAATACCAGTAACTCCTCAGTAGAATTCAGCGAGTTCTTGGAAATCATGAGTCAGGTCAAGGATATTGAAATCCGTCGACATTTGACTAATGAGAAGGGCGGTAAAATTAGTCTTGAACGTAGTGGTGGAGGTGTTTAAATGACCTGCTGGCATCCTCTTTATCTATACATTGTATTATAGTTTTTTTTGATTGTATTAAGAAATACATATACATTCATTCATCCAATTTCCTTCTGTCACGTTGATGTGTTCGATTGAAATATGTACAAATGCGGGAGGGGGGGGGTCATGCAAAATAAAAAAGAGTGAACCAATTCAATCGCACACCAACGGTGATACTACTGAAGCTTTCATGGGTTGATGTAGCTACAACCACCTCGGGCTCATATCCCTCTGTTGATTGGATTTCAACTGTCTAAGGAACAGAACAAAGAAGAATTTTTTTCTACAAGATTCTTTTTCCATAAAATCGAATTTTCGGAAGTTGACCCTGCTTTTCATACCAAAGTTGTCCTATCGACAGTCCACACAAAGAAAAGTCAAAGATGGACAAGCACATCTCTGATGATGATGACTTCTATACTGATGAAGAAGACGAAGAATGGAACGCTCCCATTACCGCAGCTTGGGGTGCCCCGTCGTCCGAGCAAGAACCTGGATCTGTTGAAGAAAATGACGGATCTGGCGACGTTAACGGTTGGCATCAAATTGCAGATCCCAACGCAAAGTTACGAGCAGATGGTGTGGGCGCTGGAAACCTACATCGTCAAGGAAAAAATTTCAAACCTGTGGACGAGTCCTACATTGTGAATCAGAGATTGGGTAAAGCTGCACCCAAGAAAACTCAAGCGAAACCTGTACCAGTCCATACGAAAGCGACACCTAAGGTCAGCATTCGATCTGTTTCTGGAAGCAAACCTCCTCATGTCATTTCGGCCCCTGAAGCGGGAAAGAAGGCTGCAAAAAAGGCTCGTCAAGCTGCCCTTGCACTTGCTGCAGAACGAGCTCGTGCGGTTGAAATGGCCGCCGCAAAGAAAAGACCACCTTCAAAAGTGGAGGATGTACAGGTTCAGTCAACTTGGGCTGCTGGTGCTTCGCTAGTCACAACGCCCTTCTGGGAACAGTCTTCTTCGATGTCGTCGGTACACGCACGACAACCACAGCAGCAAAACGAAGCACAAAGCGGGAAACCATCTCGAACTCCTGTCGCTCAAACTCAAAAGCCTGCCTTTACGCCTGCGCCAGCACCACAGTCAGCAAGTAAGTTTGGTATGCAGATCAAAGGTCTCGGCGAGAGCATGAGGAAACTGGAGATAGCAAGAGCTGCTTCAGCTGCTCAAGCTGCTGAAGATGCCCGTTCTTCAGCAAGATCTGTATCAACAGGGCGTGATGTTGCGGCCAAATCAAAAAGCGTTCCGCCAGAAACCAGGCACACCCCTAAGCCAGCAATTCCCTTAAACAAACCTAATTCAGCACCTCCAAAACTAAAAACAAAGCAGGAGCCAGTCCAGCCTTCTAAGCCAAGGCAACCAACATCCTTTACACCAGCTCCTGCTCCAAAACCAACCACTAGCACAAAGGAAATCAGTTCAGCTCATTCGAAGTGGGCCAACCCTGCTGCTGTGCCTGCAGCTATACTTTTCACTTTGAATATTGAACTAGAGAAAGGAGAAACGATGCCAATTACCATTCGAGCGAACGATGATCCTAGACAGCTGGCTGTAGCATTTGTTGAACGTTTCCGAAAGCGCAGCGGTGACGGAGCGTCCGTAAACAATAACAATGTTGTGGAAGCCTTGACCCATCTCATTCAGCAGCAAATTAAAATCAAGTCTGGCAAAGCGTAGATATCAAATCTCTATCGCTATGTCAGTCAATCTATACTGCTAATTTTTCATTCGATCCATCCTATTTCAACACTTATTTGTTTTAATTCGATTGTCACCAAACTGTAGATGATACCAAAATATATGAATGCATTCCAAATAATGGGTAATGTTGAGGGTTAATGGAGGTATTGGTGATACCGCGTAATTTCGCGATTTTAGTGATGTGAAAAATGCGTTTTGTTGAGTCTGACTGGCTTCCAAGATACACAGTGCCAATGGCGGCGACTTTGCCATTCCATAAAATTTTCTTCATTCACCGGACGATAGCCCTATCCTTTCATCTCATCCTCTTGCAGCCGGTCGTAGACTGCCTTTGTATCCTGAGAGCTCCCTGATGAAACGTCCTGAAGGGGCGGTATTTGTCGCGCAGTCGAAAGAGAGTGCTGAATAAGCACGCTCCATGTTAATAATTTCATAGTCATCACGACACGAAGGAAGTTTCTGTCATACAGCTTGTGCTCCGAAAGGGAGCGGGCTTCTGATGGCATGATCTAGGCTCTTGTCCCGTATCATGTAGTATTCGCGTTGAAGAAACATTTTTTCAATATACTATCGAAGGGTAAACGACACGTTACAAGTCAACCATATGTCGTTGGCTGTTGACCGCCTATCGCGTGTCTGGGCAAAGAGCATTGGTAGCAGTAGTTCATTTGTCACATCGAGCAGTATAATACGCAATCACTTACATTTGCATGAGCATACTCCTATCGAATATTCGCGTATCATTCTTGCTTGGTTATATACGAGGGGTTCGTATAATATAAACAGAAGTGGATGCGAAGACACCATGACACGCTTTGAAATTGAAGCAGCGCAGTGAAAAAAAAAAATCCAGACGATATTCGACGCGACAAGCGCGTCTGAATTTTTTTTTCTCCCTTTCTTTTTCCTTTTCTTCCCTTCCAATCGATGTTTGTCTATAAACGAGGTAATTGCCTTTGAACAACATACATAAAATTGAACCAGAGCGTGTTAATAATACTTGTTCCCTAGACGGTAGACGCGAGCGCGTTGCTTTTGACAAGGTATGGCCATTGATTGCGAGATTGAGCCAATGTCTCACAGCCATTATCAAATGACTAATCCACCTGCATTCTTCACAGATCACAGCTAGAATTAACAAGCTATGCTATGGTTTGGACATGAACTTTGTAGATCCCGTCGCCATTACCCAGAAGGTGAGATTTGCAAACCTTGTGCATTTGTAATCTTTGTGCACCAGTCAAAACTAACCTGGCGGAACCAAAAAAATCCATATGCTGTAGGTTATTTCCGGTGTCTACCAAGGTGTTACTACTGTGGAATTGGATAACCTTGCTGCCGAGACCGCGGCGTACATGACCACCAAGCATCCTGATTATGCTATTCTGGCTGCTCGTATTGCTATTTCCAATTTGCACAAGGAGACCACCAAGCAGTTCTCACAGGTTGTCGACGATCTTTACAACTATATTAATCCCAAGACCGATAAGCCTGGACCTATGATCTCTGACGATGTCTACAAGATTGTCCAAGCCAATGCTGAACGTTTGAACTCTGCCATCATTTACGATCGCGATTTCAGCTACAACTACTTTGGTTTCAAGACCTTGGAACGTTCTTATCTTCTCAAGATCAATGGCAAGGTTGCTGAAAGACCACAACATTTGCTTATGCGTGTTGCTGTTGGTATCCACGGAGAAGATATTGAGGCCGCCATCGAGACCTACAATCTTTTGTCAGAGCGCTACTTTACACATGCCAGTCCTACTTTATTCAATGCTGGCACACCAAGACCCCAAATGTCCTCGTGTTTCCTTTTGACCATGAAAGAAGATTCCATTGAAGGCATCTATGAAACGTTGAAGGCTTGTTCCCAAATTTCCAAGACTGCTGGTGGTATTGGCCTCAATATCCACAACATCCGTGCATCCGGATCCTACATTGCTGGAACCAATGGCTATTCTAACGGTATTGTCCCAATGTTGCGTGTTTATAACAACACTGCACGTTACGTTGATCAAGGTGGTAACAAGCGGCCAGGAGCCTTTGCTATGTATCTTGAGCCTTGGCACGCTGATGTCTTCGACTTTTTGGACTTGAAGAAGAATACTGGAAAAGAGGAGAACCGCGCGCGCGATCTTTTCTATGCTCTCTGGATCCCTGACTTGTTCATGAAGCGTGTTGAAGCCAACGGTGACTGGACTTTGTTCTGCCCAAGCGAAGCTCCCAACTTGCACGAAGTTTGGGGTGACGAGTTCGAAGCTCTTTATGAACGCTATGAACGGGAAGGCCGTGGTCGTAAGACCATCAAGGCACAGAAGCTTTGGTTTGCCATCTTGGAATCTCAAACAGAAACTGGAACCCCTTATATGCTTTACAAGGATGCTTGTAATCGCAAGTCTAACCAACAAAATCTTGGCACCATTAAATGCAGCAACCTTTGCACCGAAATTGTTGAGTACTCTGCTCCCGGTGAAATTGCTGTGTGCAATCTGGCTAGTATTGCCTTGCCTTCTTATGTTATCAATCGTGAAAAGTACGACTTCCAAAAACTTCATGATGTGAGTGGGCTTTTTTGATTCATACAGTGTGAGATATCGGTATCCTTCTCCGATACTGACAATTATCAATTCCTTTAGGTCACCAAAGTCATTACCCGTAACTTGGACAAGATCATTGATGTCAATTACTACCCTGTCGAGGAAGCACGTTACTCCAACATGCGACACCGACCTATTGGTCTCGGTGTTCAAGGTCTTGCTGATGCCTTCATGCTGATGCGATATCCATTTGACTCTGCTGAAGCTCGCGAACTCAATATCCAGATTTTCGAAACAATTTATCACGCTGCTCTTGAAGCTTCTTGCGAACTCGCTCAAGAGAAGGGTACTTATGAAACTTATGCTGGATCACCTGTCTCAAAGGGTATCTTTCAATATGATATGTGGGATGTTACCCCGACTGATCTCTGGAATTGGGATGAACTCAAGCAAAAAGTTGCTAAACATGGCGTTCGCAACTCGTTGCTGGTCGCTCCAATGCCAACAGCCTCCACTTCACAAATTTTGGGCTTCAATGAATGCTTTGAGCCTTATACTTCCAACTTGTATACTCGCCGAGTTCTTGCTGGTGAATTCCAGATTGTCAACCCATGGTTGCTCAAGGACCTGGTCGAGTCTGGTCTCTGGGATGATACTGTTAAGAATCAAATTATCTCTGACAATGGATCCATCCAAAAGGTTACTTCTATTCCCCAAAATCTCAAGGATCTTTACAAGACAGTGTGGGAAATCTCTCAACGGGTTGTTATCGACATGGCAGCGGATCGCGGCGCCTTTATTGATCAGAGTCAGAGTCTCAACATCTTTATTGCCGAACCTAACTTTGGCCGTTTGACCAGTATGCATTTCTATGCCTGGAAGAAGGGTTTAAAGACTGGCATGTACTACTTGCGAACCAGACCTGCTGTCGACGCTATCAAGGTATGTCTCACAGGCTTTTTACTATTGATCCGCCTTTCTCCGCCACCTTCATCACTCACTTTTTGTTTGTTTTCCCTTAGTTTACCGTTGACCAAGCTTCCCTCAACCAAACCGTGGATCGTCTTTCTCTCAAGGAGTACAGCCAGAAGACTCAGGAGGAAAATGAAGCTGCTATGGTTTGCTCTATCGATAACAAGGATGCTTGTGTCAGTTGCAGCGGTTAAGCATCTATAGCGATCCGCATGGCTTTCCGCCTTCACAACCCCCCCCCCCCTCTTTTTCTTTTGCCTCCAACATACCGTTGCTTTCTGCAATCTAGCACATTTTCTCTTTCCTCTTTTATGTTTTTATTTGTAAATGCCGACCGACACACCCACGCATCCACTATAAAGTGATCCTATTTTGAAATTCTTGTTATTAATAGCAAACCATGCCATTAAGGCTATAGCTCTAAATTGGAAATTTCGTCATGGTCCAAGTCGATTCTGTGGTATAGCAGGGTGGATCAATGAGCCAAAGTGAATTTGAAAAGAAGACGGTGACTACAAACCAACACGTACCTTAACATCATGAGCTTTTTAATTTCAGTCACGGTCAGTCGCCAAGTAACAGGTCCAGCCTTGCTACCCCAGTACTCATAGATTTCAGATGGCTAAAGGAGAGCAGAGCATGGGAAGGAGTCAGGGACACGATCGGCCATTGATTGTGAAGAATCTATTTTTTTTTTTTTCAGCACGTTGAATGAACTTACCGTTTCAAAACTCAGCACCGTTGCCGTTTGATTCAGACGGGTCATCTTATCTCGGGTAGACCAGTCAGTTAGGTTGGATAAGTAATGGGTCAAACTTCGCAGGTCTTTGTCGAAGCGTAAGGCACCCAGTTGATTGAAGCGAGTTTGAAGGACGATTTTTTCCCACTGCTTCGTTACAGCTGTCACCATTAAATCAAGCATATGTGCAAAGTTCGGTTCAGTAAAAGTGCGTCGGTATATGTCGATCAGCTTGGAGAAACCTTGTGTGAATCGTCGCACGAAAGCATCATTTGAATCCGCTTCGTTGTACTCGTCCTCATCTAGTACATACTTGACATCCCGATAGGCCTCCTGGAATAACGGTCGTACACGAGGTTTGAGGGTTTGGCCAAAAAGTTGTTCCAGTCCAGTAGTCAGTCGCTTTTTCATACTATCTGACAAGTTACCAAGCTGTTTCAATGCCTTTTCGAGACTCTGGTATCCTTCACCTTCGATGAGGTTGGTATCTGCATGATCTAGTGCTTCTTCAGAAAGGCGTTGTATGTACAATGAACTGACGTCCAGGTTGTTGAGGACAACCATATAAGACAATTTAGCTAATTCGACAGCTTTGGAGTTGCCTGGTTCGTGTCCGGTGAATGCAGCTGACATTTTGCGTTGGAGAAATCCAATATATTCACTTTCAATGATCTTAATGAGAAGATTGATCATGGAAGTGATGGTATCGAGGTGAGCTGTGGATATACACCGGCGGGTCACTTTTTTCAATATAAAAAAGACATCGTCCACGCATGATGATGTTTCTCCCACTGCACTGTCGTATTCGTCAATGCTCATGGCCTGATCGTAAACCAAATTAGATTGTTTTGAATTTTGAAGATATTCATAAACCAAAAAAGACAAGTTACGTACCATGTTCACACTGCGGCGGACCAAATATTCCTCCATAATGAGATAGCTATCTAACAGATCAGAGACCCGTTTGCTCAGTCTGGACATCACCAGAAGACCATCTGAATCATATTGCTTGCGATTAGTATCCTTCCAGAATTCCTCTTCGTTGGGTATGGCTTCAAGTTCTTCTTTTGCACGAGCACGAAGGAACCGGTGGAACAATGCACTACGCTGACTCATGACAGCGAGTTCGTTCGAACTTATATCCAGTTCTCTGGGATCAAGTAATGGGTTAGCCAGAGTAGGATCTGGTGACTGGATGGATGGAGATGTGGTGTTGGACGGGTTGACTCTCGAAAGGGTAGGAGATCTTAGCTGAGATAAGCCGACGGTGCGAATTTCAGATATTCGGCGATCAATTTTGCGTTCATTTGAATAACGTACAAATATCCGCATGCTTTGGGTATCGGTTTCTTCTTGTAGTCGTTGAATGACATGAAGCATACTTCCAGGACCATAGTGAGCTTGGACCATGGGTTGGTGCTGATTTATTATGAGAGCCACGTTCTCAAAAAGCGCTGTGATGGTATCGGCGTAAAAGCTTGTGCTGGGAACTTTTTTGGTTGTTTTTGGGTGTTGAAAGTGGGGAGTAAGTACACACGAGTCATCTAGGGGCAAAAAAAAAAACACACACACACACAGCCATTTCCCAGCAGTGAACTGGTAGGGATGAGCGCTTACCTTTGTCAACCCGCAAACTTTCGGAGCCTTGATCTCTAACCAATCCACACACAAAATTTGAGTATCTTTGTAATCCTTCCTTGTGACAACCAATCAACGGAAACAGCTTGAAGTATCGAGTAATTTCCTTTTGGTCCCGGCTGCTAACCGCCATGTCAAATTGTTTGGAGAAAATGTCAAATAGCGCAGCCTTAACGTCAGAAATAGTTTTGGTAGGGTTATCTGGATTCTCTGACGTTGGTACGGTGTACTCCGCAAAGGAACCCTCCAATATGGATCGATCGACGCCAAATGATTGATGTAGCAACGTGGCAGCATCGTCGTAATCTCGGCGTAACATTGCATCTTGCATACTGGTGATACACTGCTTAAGATCCTGCACCTCTTCAACTTGATGAATGGCTTCTTTGACACGGGACTGGCAGAAGGCACATGTCAGCATGGCACCCAAGAAATTTTCTTCTCGAGAAATAACGTTACCTGTTCCAGATCTAATTTTCTCACTTTGTCACTGACGCGTTCAGCTAAAGAGGAAGTACCACTGATTATAGTCACCATGCGGGATCCATCCGTTTTCAACTTGGAAAGTTTAGGTCTGTGTTTTGGGGGGAGAGTTTAGCAGGAGGGGGAGGTCAGTACATGGAAAAGAAGCCCCAAAAAAAGTTAAGATAGTCCATTACTTCATAGAGCTCAGCTGATAGATAGTGCCTTCCAAGCGAGATCGGTTATCCAGAATGACATCTAATCTCGCGTCTATGGCATTTTCTTCTGCATCTAATTTTCGTAGACATTCTCTAATGTCGTTGATGTTGGTGAGCAACTTGTAATCTGAAGGCGTCGGTGTGGGTGGTAACTCCGGTGAAATGGCCGGCATGGTAGGATTGGCAATTGTCAGCTCCAAGCAGGTTCCTTGTTGGGGGGGGGCAAGGCTTCAAGTGGTGTGTGTCGGTGACTGCGATTTAAATTTGACGGCGATCTTTGACCATTAAGAGCGGCCCACCTCTGACGATCTCTTGCCATGTTGTACCAATAACTGGTAGTAAGCTTCCCACATCTATAGCGGTTATGCGGATATATTTGTATTCAATGTTATGTAGCTAGGTATCTAGTCATGAATGAATCTTGCCACCATAGAATAGAAACTATGGACAAACCCACAAAAGAAAGGACTAGCAACCTGATCCACGTGTGGGGCAATTTCTTTGATTCAACAAGGAGAAAATCTTTTTGAAGTTTGAGGTTGTCTCGCGCTTCTCCTTACAAAATTGGATTGACTCCTTATATCTATCATTATCTTTTTCTTTTCTTTTCTTCTTTCTTTTTGTTGGGCTCATCTCTTCTCAATCACCCTCATCTCATGTCGCGATTCAAGCAACCCCCACCTCACACCTCCCCACCGCCTAGTCCATTATCACCAACTTCTCCTCCACTACTTTCAACCCTCACATCTCATTTTGTCCAAGCGTTGCACGACTATATTCCAACCAATTTATCAGCTGAAGATGCTGAGAATTGTCTATGTTTTTCTCGTGGCAATATCATTGAAGTCTTGGGCAGAGATGATAGTGGATGGTGGGATGGATCATGCAATGGAAACAGGGGCTGGTTCCCTTCAAATTATGTTGGCATGATAGGAGAAGCCGTCCGCACTGAAACCTATTCTGATGAAGAAGAGGATGCCGTAGAAGAGAACAGCAGCAGTAGCAGCAGTAGCAATTCTGACAGCCTTTGCAGTAACGAAGACGTAGGTGGATTTTACGAATAATTTAGCATGGCTTTGTTCACAGTATGACTAACCCATTTAATGTCTATATTAGCAACATATCTCGCTGGTAATTATTCATAGTGTCTCTTTTTCTGCAACACCATAATTAGTTCGGGATGTCAAATTAATGGTGGTTTCTAATTGTGTACTCTACCGTTTTACAGGCCCGATGTCCAGAATTAGTCCTTCCGTCACGGTTACAAATGGCACGGGCGCTATTGGCAGAGCACCAACCCGCAAAGAAATCAGAAAGACGTCTACATCATCGCCGTTCAAGAGCCTCTCATCTCCTGGTTAGCTGGGATAATCTTATTAATCCCATCATACAATCAGCAAGCTTGTTAGCAGCTGCCAACGACCCATCACTCTATCTGTCCGATGTTATCTCCGCTGTCAGATACTTGCTAGCTTGTTCTGGTGCAATGGCAAACGACGCTCCATTACTCGACAGTTTTCCCGAATTAGCTGACCAACGAAGAGCTGTCCTATCCTGCTTAAGTCATTTGGTCATTCAAACACGATCTCAGGCTGACTTGGCCAAATCAGCCAACGAATTAATAGAAGTCGTCAAAGACTATGCGGCTGTTGCACGAGAAAGTGGCATGGGTAATCCTGCGCAGAATGGAGGTGAATTCAAAATAGATGACAATAATATATCGGCAGCCCTCAAGGTTGGAACACGAGAGAGGACTATAGTGGATAAGCTGGAGGGACATCGCATCAATGTTTTTAGCCTGTTGGACGATATCACGGCGCATGGCACTATCAACTTCGAGAAAAGAGCAGAGATTCTGGAGATGACAAGAAAGGCTGTCGAGGCAGTCCGAGCCTATCTATCCGTGCTGGAACACGACCTAGGATCGGAGACAGCTAATGTTCAAGAAGAACCTAATATGGTGTCGGTTGTTCTGTCGAAGGAAGCCATCTATACAGCGGCGACCAATCTTGTGACAGCTGTCAGAGTGGCTTCTTCCCTATATGGTGCTTCCATGGACGAGCAGAAAGAAGACAATGAGCACGTGCAAACTAGTATAGAACGTGTTCGGGTTGCTATTCTCGACTCTTTACGAGCCATGCGATTTTTGGCAGATAACAGTCACGACGTCAATGTCAATGATACCAGTGCAAGGGAACGACTGGAGATGTCGGCAAGCCTCCGGCGAGCACAAACATTGAGTTATCTGAGTCGGAAAGCCACTAGTTTGGATGTTCTTAAAGGTCAATATTTGGAAGATGTCGAACGAGAACGTGGTCATACTCCGGATTCAAGCCTAGATGAAGACGATCTACACCAAGTCCAAGCTCAGCTGGAAAACCATGCCACTTCGGAAGGTAGAAAATCGTTGGACCAAGCACAGGCCTTAATTCAAGTCGATGCACACTTCGCCGTCAAGGAAATTGCTGCCAGGCAACATGTTGCTTTCGAATTGGCCGACGATGACAAGATGGAAACCGAAGATGCCTTTCAGGAACCTGAAACCGAGGAGATGGAACAAATTGATGCTTTGGCCATAGGCGATGCTTGTAGTTTGGATGACGTAGTTGGTCCTTGTCGTCCTAGCTTACTGAACAAATCCAATAGTTATAATCCACCTCAAGCATTGGATATGACACATCGACCAATAGATCGTTCCATTTCCAATGAGGATGTCAGCGAGCACCAGCGACATTCATCTTCCATCAAATTCAATGATGTTCGTCATTTTAGCGGAAATTCATCTAGAACAAGTGGAACATCATCCCGATTATTCCGACAGTCACTTCGATCATCTATTGAATCTTACCATTTGACTCCTGTAACTTCTCCAGAACCGATGAGTCCTATCAGCGATGTGGATTCCATCACCTTCAGAGTGCATTCTAGCTCTCGCTTGAGTGATGTTGCCAGCGATGGTATGCCTAACTTACCAGAGGAGGCTAACTCTCCTCCTACTATTACCTTCAATGAACGTCCTTATAGTCAACAGCCACAGCGGAACACAGCTTATAGAGACCAACGTTCCCAACAGAGCTTGTCATTGCCACCACAAAATCTTCGGGTTGCCAGTAGCAAAAGTACACCTACGGATACGATATTGCGTCAGGTTAGACGTTCACGTGGGATGAGTGTTTCCTCTCTCAAGATGTCCCTTAGACAGAACAAGGAAGACGACTCTCATAAGCCAATGCCAAACCGTGAGTCAAGTCATTTCAAACCACCAGCTCTCCCTTACCTACGTCGAGCAAGCAGTTGGCGTGATACCGACCCTATCATTCCACCTGCACCAGAGGTAAAGGAACGCCAAACAAAGGAACCAGAAGAGGTCTTGCCATGGTTTTTGGAACCCCAAGCAATGGATGATGATAATGTGATCTTCAACGTTGAAGGACAAGTCATGGGTGGCAGCTTGAAAGCTTTAATTGAACGTTTGACAATGCACGACAAGGCAACCGACATCACCTTCTCCAACGCTTTTTTGCTCAATTTTCATTTGTTCACATCTCCAGAGGACTTTTTTCAATTGTTGAAGGAGCGCTTTTCCATTCAACCCCCTGGTGACATGCCTCTCTCTGAAGGCGAACTCGAACTCTGGACCAACCGCATACAAGTTCCCATCAGGTTGCGAGTGTACAACGTGATCAAGACTTGGCTAGAAGGCTTTTTCAGTGCTGAACATGACCTCAATATGCGTGATCCTCTCATGGAGTTTGCGGCCGACAGCATGGCCAAGGCTATGCCAGGCCCGGCAAAGCGTATGGTAGAACTGATCAACCGTCGTTTCACCTGTGGTTCGGAGGGACAATTGCAGCAACAGCAAGTTCTTCGTTCTCGTCGTGGTACTATTATTGAACATCAGCAAGCACAACAAAAGCCATTGCCACGACCCAATTTGCAAAAGACAAAATCCTATGGAAGCTTGAACTTTTCACACAAAGCCTCATCTATCACCGGATCATCTTTGTTCAACCTTACCATGTTTGATGACAACAGTGACTCGTCGTTGACCGCCCCACCTCCCACACCTATCATTTCAAAGCATTTACGCCAGCAACTGAAGAAGTTTGCTACCGATCAAGATGCTTGGCAACAACTTAATTTACTGGACATTGAGCCCACTGAGCTGGCTAGGCAAATGACACTCATTGAGAACACGTTGTTCTGTGACATCGCGCCTCAAGAAATGCTTGGCCAAGAGTTCAAGAAGAAAGTCGGTGTTAGCTCAGCCATTCACGTCAAAGCCATGATTCAATTGAGTACGAGAGTAACAGGCTGGATTGCCGACAGTGTGTTGGCTGAAAAAGAAGTCAAACGACGAGCAGCTGTCATCAAGTACTGGATTAAAGTCGGCGATGCCTGCTTACAATTACAAAACTATAATACCTTGATGGCCATCAGGAGTGCCTTAGACTCAACTGGCGTTTCCCGTCTGCGACGTACTTGGGATCTCCTTTCCACCAGACACAAGAACACACTGGAAACTATGCGAGGTGCCACGGACACTTCACGTAATTTTGCAAAATACCGACAACGCCTGAAGGGAGCTATTGCTCCTTGTCTTCCATTTTTAGGCGTCTACCTCACTGATATGACTTTCATTGACGATGGCAACTCCAACGTTCGCACAACCAGTGCCGGCAAGGAACTCATTAATTTCGACAAGCATATCAAAGCCACCAAAGTGATCAGTGAGATCCAGAGATTCCAACTCCCATACAGACTGGTTCCCGTTGAGGAGTTACAACTCTTTTTACACAAGAGTTTGGATGCAATTGATGCCAATGATCAAGAGCTGTATACCCGTAGCTTACGCCTGGAGCCTCGTGAAGAGGACGCTGAAACTCGTAGCGCTACTAGTAGCGAGCGATCCTAGTTCCCAAGCTATTCTGAAAACCCCCCCCCCATTACATTCAAACACACACTCACACACACACACATATACCGCACACGCAAAGTTTCAATACTGTAATCAAACTCTTTCCGCTGTACAGATTTCGTTTCATTCTGATTTCACTACTCAAAAAGCTGTTTTTCCATGTTTTTTCTTCCAGTCTCTTTACTTTATATACCCTGACCGTTCACATTTTTTTTTCTTTTTTACAAATTGCAAACAAAGATATACACGGAGAGCATTCGGACTCTCGAATGAGATACTTTTATATATGTATAATCTTTATCAATGTTTAAGAAATTACTGCTTCTTGGACAAGACGGTTTGCACTGCTTTGAGTACTTGTTCATGAATGCTAGCATTGGAAGCAATCACTCCCTTGTTCTTGGCAAGAGTGCGACCGACGGAAAAATCGAGCTTGTTACCGTTCACATCAGAGATGGCGCCACCAGCCTCAGTTACCAACAAAGAACCGGAAGCATGATCCTGCATCCATGGTTGTTAGTTTAGAATTCCAATGTTAAAGCCGAGGCTTGCATTTTACCAAGTTATACTCACCCAGATCTTTTCAACGTAGGTAGCACTGGTGGGAAGTCTAAGATAAATATCGGCATCACCGCGAGAAATGGAGCAGTACTTGGCTTGACTGTCCATACGAACAGGTTCGCGGGTGATTCCCAACAATTGAGCGATTTGTGCAGAGTCGCTATGTGAAGAGTGACCTGACTCCACAGATTCGCAGAAGGTTGCTTGTTGAGTGGAGTTAATATCTGAGAACTTGATAGGTGTCTCGTTGGTATCACTGAAGGCGCGTTGGAAGGCGCCTTGTCCCTTGACAGCAATGAACAAAGAACCACGAGGACCATCAGGCTTGGAGGCATCAACGGGCAGGTTAGGGCAACCCATGACACCCAATTGCACCTCACCGTCGACAATAAGGGCAAGGCAAACGGCGTATTGTCCACCACGCAAGAAACCCTTAGTACCATCAATAGGGTCGAGAGCCCAATGACCTTTCGGAAGGTGGAAACAGACAATTAGACGACATGGGTCGAACGACAAAAGTTATATCTCCAAGTTCTGAACTTACGACCAGTAGCACCACCGGCATAGTTGCCTCGGTCAATGGCTTCCAGGAGCTGAAGTGATGTTAGTTTTGGTGATATGAAGTGGTTTCGTATGACGTGTAGCCGGCTCCTTACTTTGTCTTCACTCAGCTTCTCGGACTCGCTAAAAACGCCATTAGTAAGCTCAAGGACCTTTTCACGTAAAGCCTTTCCTGCATCGTCACGCAAATCCTTTGAGTCCTCCTCTCCAACAATAGGGTCCTCAGGGAAATGCTCGCCTAAATACGTGTTGACCACAGCCTGAGCGGAAAAGTCGGCAACTATTTTTCCGTTCTCCGTAAGAATCTCGTCCAATGCAGAATTGGTACAGCACAATGCAGCAGGACTTACCAGTTACTGGTGACTTATCATTCTTTGTGATAGTTTCGCCGGAGACAAGATTCTTGAAGACTGACTGGCACACCTTGCTTGCTTGAAGGACTGCTTGAATGGCAACTTTTCTTTCTGCTGCAAGTACTGTATGACATGTTAAGTTAGTGCTTGGTCACAGAAGGTCCTCAGTGCCTTGATCTCCATATGATATGTAACCGATTACCATACCTGACATTATGGGTTTGCTGGAGAGAATAACAGCTAAGCTTTGGTAGGCTATGAATTGAAAAAGCAAAGCGGGGAAATTTATCTGCTCCTTATTGGCTGATACGTTATGGCGCAATGGCACGTAAATCTTGCTAGCGCACTGAAGGTTTTCAACATGTGCGAAAGGAACGGCCGCGAATAACGTTTCCTGGGGTTCTGTTATACATTTAAACAACGTCTATATTAAAAATTAATGGATATAGCTATCATTAGTACATCTGGCATGCCAGTCTGCGTAGCTTTAAAGGTTCATTGCGTTTTGATATTAGATGGATGTAGTGAGCGGAGGTTTGATCATTTTGAAATAGCACCTTCTATGCCAGCGTTTGCGTTGCTTCCTATCGCCATCCAGTCATTGTCTTCTTCAACCTGTTGCATAGTGATATTCAAGATGCATGACTGCAGCCTTTCATTCGAAATAGTCCTTTTTCTGTTGTCTAATGCTTGATGTGACGTCTCGTAAACACCGTACTCAAAGGTTAGCTTGGCAAAAAGAAATATAGGATTCGATTAATACAAATCTATGATTAATGCGAAAAAAAAGACCAAAAAGCGGTTCTGGCCTTTTTCCAATATTGCCACTAACACAATTCGAGCATGCAATGCTTTTGATCAAACAAAGGGGCCCAGCAGGAGCAGTGCAAGTCTGTGGTGATAGGGAGCACAAGAAAACCACATAGGTACGATGTCGAAAACCCGTTTTTGATGTAGGACCAAACACACGAAACTCGTTATAACGACAAAAACAACGTTGCATTATATCATCTGATTTTTATCCATCTCTTTTGTTAACATGCAAGCACAACAAGCTACCTTCACTTACTAACCGCCCTATTACCTCGACACCAACTCTTTGGTAGATGTCACCAAAACTGATTAATATCCCCTTTTGTCCCTTCGCTAAATAGTAACAACCTACTTTCTCCTGGCACGTCAGGGAGGGGACCTAGTTGAGCATTCATATTCTCGGATGACGATGTGATTTTCATCCTTTTTATTCGCAGGCAAAAAGACCCTTAAGATCGACCTGCACTTACAACTAAAGTTCGCGCTACTAGGCGCTGTCAACTACATATTTCGATTCACGCACTTACATACAGCTATATGTTAATGTACGGCCGTTTAATACGACTTCCGGGGTTTGTCATTCTGTTGCAGACATTGTCCTCTACTGTAGCCACCTCTACTCATGACCTTCAGGGTAAAGTATGGCTGGATTGAATCCTGCATACAATGATAAAATATAACCAGCAATGAAACACCAACATGTAGGATGCGGAAAGAAAGGTGATCAGGATACCATATGCTCTCCCCATGGTGGAACATGGACCATAGGAACGGCACAAAATATCACTTGGAATCCAACGTAAATGGCTCTCCAATCTTGTACCATGGAATCGTTGCATTGTTTGGTTTAATTGACATTTAATATATACAGGCATTCGATATATGTCGAAATGGTATGTTCAGCTCCACTTCTATTAGATGTACAATTTATGCCGGTCTCTTGACGCTAAGTATTTGTAGAACAAGATCAACATAACACTTTCAAGCATTGTGAAATTTCAACCCAAAATATTGAAGATCTGGCGCGATATTCCCACCAAATCCGGGTATTTGCCAGTTTTTTTGAATGATAGCTTTGTGCCAGAAATCCTACCGGCTGGAGGTGAACCCAAGGCGTGGGAGGCCTTTATCAATATATCCAGCATTGACGCTAGTGGTAAAAACAAGATATTTCCACCGCCTTCTGCCTTTACACTAATTGGTACTCCATGTTTGCAAGCTTTGGAACTATGACAACTTGGAAACAGTCCCCATTACTCACATTTAATCCGTGGTTTATAGAACCTGCAAAACCTTTACAACCTTCGCCATCATCTTCGTCATCGCAGGCGGCTTGGCCATCAATACAGCCTTCGATTTCTTTTGGTGGTGCTAGTCAGGATAATAAGAGTTTACTGAACAATAACGACACGGGTAACTATTGTCTTGTTGCAATAGCGGCAGTATTAGCCGCTGGTGTAGTTCTATGCGTCATTCTTGCAGGATGGTGCTATATTCGTCCTCTAAAGAGTCGGCAACAGGGACCTGAAAATAATGGTATTTATACTCGCGACATTGGGGATCAACACCCTACATTGATATTGAGTTAACGCCCAGCATTCTAGCCCCCATTGAACAACCTAGCGCGCAATTTAAAGAGTTTTCAACAGTAATAGGGTCTGAAATATCAGGAACGAGCGAAGGCTACCGTTCGTCTCATTATACACAGTTTAGTAATGTATATAGTGACGATTCTATAATTCCACCATCTGTGCCGCCGACGGAAAGTACCAGATTACCTGCTCGAACCGCTAGAATGCTCCATCGCCAGCCTGGTAACAATATGCAGCCTCTATCATCTGCTGACGCTGTCATACTCGGTAACATGTTCCTGCAGAAATTGAGGAGGCCCGATTGGGCAACGGATAGTCAAGTAACCGATCAAGATAATGGGGAGCAGTCAGTATTTGGAAACAAGTTAAAGAAACAGTTGCTAAAAGATCCAAATCCACAAAGTAGTCGTCGTTGATGTTACAAATTCAAGAGCAGAGACACAGAAATACCAATTACTATTTTATCAATGTACCCGAATATTAATCTCAGAGCCTAATCCATCCCCATCAATGGCTATGCAATACTCTTCAACAAGCTGTAGTCTTGATAGTACATTTTCTTTTATCAATAATATTGATGCCGTCTCGGACAAAGCTGCATATCTAGTTCACTAATTCACTAAATAAAAAAAGTGAAAAAATTTATGTCAACATCGAAATGGCAAAAGGCAGCATATGTTTCGATTGGAGCTTTATTAGATGGATTTATTTCTAACGAATATATTTATATTCCACTATTAGTCGAAAAAATCAAAAGGAAAAAGCTATCGTAAACACCACTTTCAGAAAAAGTAGTCTGAACGACGATCCAGGGAGCGACTTGCAGAGTTTCAAGTTACCAGGGAGGAGTGCCAGGAGACCCTTGAATAGATGTTTACGGTAGTGATCAGTAAAGGGATACAGATAGGATGATGTAAAAAAGTGAAACGGTATCAATATAGACGCCTTGGCTTTAAATAAAAAACGGGAGTCGTTTGAATCCTTGTGATCAGTAAGGTTGACATGCAGTGGCGAAATACATCTGAAGTAAATTTATATGCCACACATCCACTCTTTAAAAAACGTCAAGGTATGGCTAGTGCCCACCAAAATCATTTATAAGATCCTCAAGGTTCCGTGATTTTTATATAAAATATAAAATAAAAAAGAACTCCATTTGCATACAGTTCCAGTTAGCAATATAGGTTCCTTTTGTCAATAGACTTGCTCAACATGAAGGTAATATGGTGCAAAAAATAAGTGTTCAGACATAACGGAATTAATGCTGAATTTTTCAGGTGAAAAGTGAATGACGTAAACCCCAGCGAAGATGTCCGAGCTCAAAATATTATTTCCCTGCCATTGTATCAAACAGGCTGTATCTACGATGATTTCGCCAGCGATCAAGCATTCTGTAAGTGGTTTGGCATTGAAGGCCGTAATTACTTGCTGCCAGCACGTTACTTACCAGGATTACTTTACAGCTGTCGACTGCTGCTGCAGGTTTCGCACTCGCTACCGCTGTGTCTCGTCCTGTTGCATATGCTGAAGAGCGTAAGCAGAAGGTCAGCTATAATCCTGCTCAATAACATATTTCACATTTCGACGTGTTGGACTGACATGTCAATTTTACGTTTAATGTCAAAACTTTTTCTACTTATTGCTTACAATGGGTTTTAGCTGAACATTTACGACGAACCAGAAGCAGAAATCGTTCTTGTTGAATCACCTTCACGATTGGAGGAGAACGTCGCCATCGCACAAAAATACGTGAACGATACCTATGATGAAGGAGTGGTAAGGAGTGATAGCAACGTGGCATATTCAAGATTGTTCATAAGGGGCATGGGTTAACTGATGAATATTCTTAGGAACAATTAAATCAAGTCCAAACAAGACTTCAGAGATTCGAAAGTAACGTCAAGAGTAAGCTTTGCCTTCCATCAGCTTGTTCATCAGCATAAAAAAGACACGATTCCTGATCCTAAATTTCTGTTTACATAGAATGCGTTGATGATACTATAGCGCCAGGAGAATATGTTATGCCTAATGCTTTGTATGTTGGTGTTGCTGCCTTGGCCGGTACCATCGTCTCTCGCAACCGTAAGTTCGATTGAGTATGAACAGTATGTGCAAATGCATTGATTAACGGACGGTGGGCTCATTCCTTATCAGGCAACGTTGTCTTGCGCTTTGCAACATCCACAGCCTTTGCCGTCGGCACGTCATATTACTTGATGCCAAACACTACCCGCAACATTGGTCAACATCTTGACAGATTGGAGAGAAAGTTCCCCCCTCTTTATGGTGCTCATCAGCAACTGAACGAAGCATTTGGCGATGCACGCAAGCAAGTCGACGATACTGTCGCTCAACTCACTGGTGCAGCATCCGAAGCCACGAGCCAAATTTCCAGCAAAGCTAAGCAGTTGGAAAGCGATATTTCCAGTAAAGCAAATACACAGACCAGCAAATTAGAAAGCACAGCTTCAGAAGCCCGAGAGAAGTTTGATGAAGTCAAGGAAAAAGTCGAGAACATGTACTCTACTAGAGTGAAGGTATGTTGAACGATGCAAAGTACATCTACTTGTTGATGATAAACTAACGACCATTTGTTTTTTCTATTAGCCTGCTGTTGAAGAGACCTTGAAGGGCAACAGTAAATAGACATACATAACATCACTCACTCAAAATGTTTTTGTTTCCTTGTAATAAAATCCTGCAACCCCATCCACAGCTTTGGCATCGACTTTTAATCTATTTTACATCTCCGTCATGGCTGTCAGCTGAAAACCTTGGACACCGTCAATTTTTTTTTTCTTTTTTATTTCAAAAACAGATTCTTTTATTCTACACAGGATGCTGCTAAATACAACTTTGAATTCTTGGAAGTGGATGATATTAAATTTAACCGGGAGGAAGCATAGAAGCGTCAACGCCGTTGTCATCTTCAATGGCGTGCTCTTGTTGTGGTTCATAGTGATCCAGAACGGGGGATCTAGGCATAGCCATGGCGCCTGTAGAAAGGGGATGAAAAGTTATTACTGAGCTCATACATACTATGTGTTGCAAGCTTGCACTACGAACCTGTTCTGGAGGCTTCCAAAATACCAAATGGCTTGAGAAGTTTCATGAAAGAGTTGATTCTGCTGGGCTTGGCGCAAAGCTCAATGATGACAGAGTCGGAAGAGACATCAACAACCTTACCGTCGAAAAGACGAGCAAGTTCGGTCAAAGCACGGAGGTGAGAGAAGGTTTTTCGCAAGTGAGAAGATCCAGAACCCTAAATATAACCAGGATCAGTCAGGCTGGGCCCCTTCGTAAAAGAGAAAAATTGAGTGTGGAAATGGACATACCTCTTCATCATCATCACTGATTTCATGCTCATGATCTTCCTGGTAGGTGTCAGGAAGTTGCTTGTGAAGCATTTCGGGGCCAAGGATGGAAGTCTTGACAAGCAAAAGCTCCCTCTCAACCAATTTTGTGTTTGTGTAATCCAGTACAGCCCACACAGGCACCTATACAAACAGACGCATCAGAACTATTCATACTACTGATGCCACCCATTGGTTTTTTTGTCTTTGTTAGATAAACACTTACCACATCCTCTAATTGTCTTCGTGCTTGCTCAATGGGGGTGTTTTGACCCTTAAATACGATGGTCATACGAGAAAGATCGGGGACCTCAGTGTTGGCGACGACCAGGGAATCAATGTTGAAACCTCTTGCAGCCAAAACACCAGAAACTCTGCTAAGAACACCAGGCTCATTTCGGACAAGGCAGTTAAGAATATGGCGTGTTTCTGGTCCACTGGCAGGTCCAGGAGTGTTATAAAGAATGTTATTGACAGCCTCCTCTGCTGATGGCTGTATGGTTGGAACGAAGGGAAGTTGTCGGTGGTGACGGTTTGCCTTCTTGAATGCTAAACCAGACACGGATGTCGTGGAGTTCTTGGCTGAATAGTAGCGATGGAACGTCGCGATCGGCATACCTGGTGCCATACGAGGCATAACAGATCGTGTCGTGCTGGCCAAAGTCTATCATAGGAGAGAGTTACTTTCTTGAGTCGTGATAGTAGAACAAGGAACAATAGCTTACCAGACTGCGACCAGCGGCGATGGACATTGAGCGCAACATGAGAAATAAGTTTTAAAATAAGCCTGCACAAGTTTCTCGAGTATTTATTTACACTGGACGAGTCAAAAGTCAATGTGAATCAGACAGAAAGCTGCTTGGTGATTGGGTTTCGGGATACAAATCTCATCTGATCACATGCTCAGAATTGCTTCGGTAGTGGCCATCACCACACAGCAAGGAAAAGGTACCTTGCAATTGACACAAGAACCAGAAGTAGTGTATTTATGGTTGTATAAGTTTATTCAGTCGTAATGTCCATGGAAAAAACTGTCGTCGACATATTCCAGAATACGATGCCTTGGAAAATCTCGCGTTCATCAATCTAGCGCGAACAAGATGAGTGATAGCTTATGCTTTGTATAGTGATTGAACGTCATTAAAGATGAGTTTTCTTTATCACAATATGAAATGAAACGCGCATTGGTTATTAGCTTGAGCGGGAATAAGGTATTTGACAGCTTGCCATTATTGACGGTATGTGGAACCGGCTAAGCCACCTCTGAGTCAAACCAACTCAGTAACAAATTTCAACAAGACCCTTCAGTTTGAAGTCAATCTCTGGAATAATCATGTCAAGCCAGGACGATTTGCAGACTCTTGTACTGACCACCCTTGACAAACAAGGTGTGATAGAAGACACAACCTATCTTAAAACCGCTGATGGTTCTCCAGTCGATCAACTTGCTGTTCTTGGAGCTTTGAATTCATTGCGCTCCAAAGATGTACGTATCTCGAAACATATGTCTGCCCATTCTTGTTCATAATGGAAGATGGTCGACGTCTATACGCAGAATGCCAGCACTTAGTGTCCGGTGGCATTCTCTTTGCGATGGCTCGAAAGTTTGAGATAAATTTGTTCCATGACCTACTCGACAAAGTATAACTGACCCTTTTGTGTATCCTGTTAGATGGTTGACTACAAAAGCATTGAACGGGAAGTATGGACATTGACTGAAGAAGGTCAAGAGCTTGCTGAATCCGGAAGTCACGAAGCTCGTGTCTTTGATGCTGTCCCTGCCGGCCCAGAAGGTATTACCATCCCCGATCTCCAGGTCAGTACAATATGTCAAATATCCTGCGTTTGCCACCACCATCACTTATGTTTAATTTTCATAACAGGCTAAGCTTGGTAAGTCGGCCAGCATTGGTCAAGGAAAGGCCTTCAAAAACAAATGGATCAACAAAAAGCCCCCGAATTACCTCGTCCGCATTGTCGATAGCATTGTTGATCAGACCAAGATTGATTTGCAACAACTTCAATCTACCGGTACACTTCCCGATGCCAAACTACTTGCCGACTATAAGAAGCGCAAGCTTGCCGACAAGCAGTGAGTGATATGCATAATGTATTTTTGCATGACTGTGGCTTGCGTACTGATGTTACTGGTGTGCGTTTACAGGAAAGTGTTTGCCTACAGTGTTTCAAAGGGCACTGACTTCTCATTGGAGATCAAAAAAGAAGCTACCGATGTTACTTATGAGATGCTTCAAAGGTGTGTTAACCGTGTGTTCCGTAAGAAACAGTTTGACTCCAGTCACTCACACATGCCTACAGCGGTGAATGGAAAAATGCCAACTTCAAAAAATACAACTTCGACGCTGTTGGTGTTGCGCCATCTGGTGGTGCTCTTCATCCATTGATGAAAGTTAGACAAGAGTTCAGAGAAATTTTCTTCGAAATGGGTTTCCAAGAAATGCCTACCAACCGTTTCGTAGAGTCCAGCTTCTGGAACTTTGACGCTCTTTTCCAACCTCAACAGCATCCTGCCCGTGATGCTCACGATACTTTCTTCATCAAGGGTAAGACGTATTTCAAATGGTTGGCTTATATAGTCAAACTTTGATTTTGTATTTGGTATCTAACCTCCTGCGCTACAGATCCCGCTACAACTGATAGATTCCCCAAGGATTTGATGGAGAGAATCAAGGTTGTTCATGAAAATGGTGGTGACACCGGCTCTATCGGTTACAACTATCACTGGAAACAAGAAGAAGCTGAGAAGCTGATCTTGCGTACTCACACCACTGCTGTCAGTTCATACATGTTGTACAAGCTCGCACAAGAGACCAAGGATTCTGGATTCCGACCTGCTAAATACTTCTCAATTGATCGTGTCTTCAGAAACGAATCCGTTGATGCAACCCATCTTGCAGAATTCCATCAAATCGAAGGTGTTATTGCCGACAAGAATTTGAGTCTTGCTGATCTTATTGGTTTCATGGATGTCTTCTTCAAGAAGATGGGTAAGTAGTAGGAGCAAGCAAGCGGGACCGGTGTCTGACCAGTTAGACCATATTGTCGTACGCATACACTGACGGGTTTTCTCATAGGTATGGATAAGATTAGATTCAAGCCTACATATAATCCCTATACTGAACCCAGTATGGAAATCTTCTCATGGCACGATGGCTTGAAGACATGGGTTGAAATTGGTAACTCTGGTATGTTCCGACCAGAAATGTTGTTGCCTCTTGGACTTCCACCGGATGTTCGTGTCATTGCTTGGGGTCTTGGTCTTGAGCGACCAACCATGGTCAAGTATGGCATCTCCAATATCCGTGATCTGCTCGGACATAAGGTCAACTTGGCTTTGATTCACGATAATGCTGTTCCCCGACTAGACAAGAAGATGGGTAAGGAATTGATCGGTATCAACTTGGAACAACCTGCCGAAGAGAGCACCAAAGAAAAAGTCTCAGCTGCTGTTCAAGGACTTGTTAATAAAGTCGAGAACATGGTTGTCAACTAGATTTGAATATAATAAAATCATAAAAGCACGCATATATTATATATATCCAAGAAGGCTGTCATGTACGCAGTGGAGAGACAACAATGTTGTTATATGTAATCATAGCACAGCTGAGACTGACATTACATTTATTGTTAGTGAGAAAAACAATAGCAATTAATACCATAGTATAATGTAAGAAGAAAAACCAAAATTATAATTATTCACAGTATGCGCAGCATCTGTCTGTGAATCCTTCGTAGTCATTACCCCACCACAGTGGGAAGTTGTAAACATTACCGTTACCACCGCCGAAGACGATAAAGGCAAGCAAGAATCCCATAACTGAAGTGGCACCATCCAAAGCAGCGGACAAGAGATAGTTGTGCTTAACGAACCAATCACGCTTGTAACGCTTGAGATAGAATTGGGACCAAACGGAAAGAAGGAAACCAAAGAAGAGCCACGAAGAAGTGGAACCGGGGAACATACAGAGACCAACCATAATCAAAGGAGTATTGATATAGTTGAAGCCGACCTTAGGCCACTTCCAGTGCAAGAGGTAACCGGGGATGGGAACGAAAAATCCAATGACAAATCCCCACAAGACAATGTAGTATTGGGAGTCAGGGCCATACATTCTATAAGGACCAACAGCACCCCAGGTAATGGCAGCAGAGTTAATGGTTTGTGGAGTTGCACCGTTCCAGATGTTGTTACCGTCAGGAGTGAGCAAGATAGCAGCTTGGCTGGTGGTAATAACTTTGTTAACGACATAGTTCATGACGGATCCAAGAACAGTACCGAGCATCTGAGCGGTGAAGATAGCACGGGGAGCAACCTTCAAGTAGTGACCAACTTTCAAGTCAGAAAGCATTTCGGTAGCTTGCCACATGGTGTTGAATCCAAGAGTCTTGAAGTACATGTTGGCAATAGGCTTTCCGGGAAGAACAAAACCGCAAAGCATTTCAGCGACGACATTAAGACCAAAACCATTTCCGGAAATAGCAGTGATGACACCCAATGGCAAGGTGAGAAGAGTAGACATGAGAATAGCAAACAACACACCCCACCATGGAAGGAGAGATTGATTAGCGTAGGCGAGGCCAATGTTCAAGGCAATGCCGCCAACGAAGACGATATAGTACCACCAAGCAGGCACTTCCTTGTAAACGGACATGAGTCTCATATGGATATCTTCGGCGAGATTCTGTTTTCTTGCACCACGGAATTGTCTCCAGATGTCCTTGCCATAGAAGAGAGCAACGTGGGTGATGGAAGCACTGACACCGATGTTAAGGAAAATGTAGGAAGCGGCGAATGATGTGGCGAACTGAGGAGGACCCACTTCAGCGTACAGTGTTTCGTTCAAACTGTTATCAGCGTTCAAAACGGAAGCCTGAGGATAATGGATAGTGCTACCATCCGTTTGGTTGATGGTATACAAACTCAAAGACAGGAAAGGATAGGCTTGAGCGTTCCAAACGTTGGCATAGTACATGACGGGAATCAAGATCATCTAAAAAGGTACAAGAATTTAGCTCGCAGTAAGGGAGTTAAAAAAAATATGGTTATTGGAAACAAAGAACTCACCGAGAGACCCATGCCAACATACCAGTTTACTTGAGCCCAGAAAGGAGTGTAAAGGGCACCAGCATTGTAAAGGTATTGCCAATCGAAAGAGAAGGAGAAAAGACCTAAACCTTCGTTGACACTGGTACCACCAAAGAGTCGTTGAAAAAGAACAGAGTCTTGCTTGGCAATACAGAAGATACTGAATCCACCAAGAAGAGGGAACATGTACTGAGGAATGAATTCATAAATGAAAACAATGCCAAAGACAATGAAGAACCAACGGAGCTGCTTGTATCCTTGTTCAGGAGACTCGTTCCAGGATGTCTTCAACAGCGAGACAATGGGCAACTTGTTGGGCCAGATCATAGCTGCAGGATACACCAAGAAATTACGGTACAGACCAGCGATACCATATCCTACAAGTTGAGTGGCCAAGACAAGGAAGAGACCACCAGCAACGGAAGGTTGTTGGACATAAAACAGCTGTTGGGCAGAAAGAATCCATGTAGCATAAGCAGAAGCATTGGCGGAGGTTGCAGTCACGGTAGCGATGACATGCTCCTTTACGTTCCATGGACCAGGATTGAGCCAATGAGGCTTTTGAGGCATGAATCTAGCCCATGTCAAACCGAAGAACCAAGCGAGCAAGACCAAGAAAGCAGGGTAGATAGTCATGTTGATAGGCTTGAAAATATAAAGCTGATTGACAGAAGAACTGAAAGCAGCAAGCAACTGGTGATAGAGTAAACCATGTGGAAAGGTTAGTCAATGACATGTAACATTTTATCATGTAGAAACAGATGGAGTACATACCAGACCGATGAGCAAAGCTCGAAGAGTCAACGCTGGCATGCTGGGATCATCTTCTTCAAGAATAGACATATCGGCGATAATCTTCAAGTCTTCTTCAATATCCATGCCACCAGCACCATCTCCAATGACTTCGTGAGCGGTGAGATCAGCAACATCGGGATTGTGAGAATGGCCATATGCTGCAACGTTGGTCAAGTTGTCTTTACGGTCAGCATAGTATTGATCCAAGTCGTCCAAGGCTGCCTTTTCGTCTTCTACAACTGGTGCAGGCTCTGTGATGGCCTCCTTTTTGGTAGACTCGTCAAACGACATCTGGGAAGAGGATGTGCTAGCAATGTGTGAGGTGATGGTGGGATGTGAAGATGGATTCATATTTATAATAGGCTTATCAACCGGAAAACGCCATCTAAGCAGTAGATTGTTGCAGATGGACACAAATTGCTATTTGAAACGTTTCTTTCCTTTTCAGGACTTCCTTGAAGGGACTGAAATCACCTGTGTGCGATTCTGGAGCTCTTTGATAGACTAGTTGCAGCAACCTGATTAGGGAACTCAAGCTCAGTATGACCAATTATTTCCTTTGAAACGCTTGTCTATGTGCACAGATCATTCCGCTTTAACTCGCAAAAAAGTGGAGCGCGTGATGGGTTTGGCAGCCTCTAATTGCCAATCTAGGGATTTATAGCCAGGTAAGTTCATATTCGTTCGGAATAAACGTATGATGGCTGCTGCTTAGATCCTATTCCACCATCGATACTGGGTGGGTGATCATCAGGAAATGGCATCCCTCTGAGAATCGTAAAGAGTATGGGTTTATTCAGAGGCAGACATCACTACACCTGGGTAATGACTATGGTGTACGCGTAACACCACCCACCGGATAAGGTATAGCAAGCGAACAAGTTTTGCAGTGAAAGGAGGACCATACGGAACGCTGGGCTGGGCTGGGTTGAGTCTCGATACGACTTCTCTTCCATTCATTCCCATGTACAGTAAAAATTCACCTTGAGGGTGGAGACAGGAATGGCTATGGCTACACGAACCCACTAAAATACCTTTCAAAGCTAGCAACAACAACAATCGCTCTAGGAGTAAAAATTCTTACAGATGCATGTAACGTGTGAACTATCTGTAGCCTGTAAGCGCAATCAGCGTCTCTAACATAGCCCTATCTGCGGACAATTAATTACATCTGATGTAGCTTCTTGATTTTCCGATCAAGCATTACAAACCATCGATCCATTATCACAAGTCATATAGCTTTTAGTCTAATCACGTTTACATTTATCGATGAAAGAGTCAAATTGCCTAGGTACGGCGACATGATGCTATCGGACATAGCGGCAACGTTCAAATACGCTTCGTGATAGGAAGTCAGAATGCTGAGAAAATAAAGGTGTAACCAAATCCTTGATCTCTATTTAAGAGTACAAGCGTGCTGGGGGGAGTGCGATACAAGAAACTTTGACACGGGAACTTGGTGCTTGGGAACTCTAAAAATTTCACTCCATGGGATTGATATCTATTCTATGGTATAGCCTGTCCAGTGTGAATTGGCCAAACTGCGATTCGGTGAGATAAAGGTTTTTTTCTATAGGTTCAAGTTCAAGCCTTATCATGAGGATGGAAAAAAGTCCACTATATGTGTCTATCTTTGTAGAACAGCAATATGTATTTGAAAACATAGGGTGTGATGCTACCGTGGCAAAAAATAGTGGAACATTTTGTTAGTCAATATCTTTCTGTTCTGAAGAGTGTTATCTTGTATTCGCGTGATCCAGAGAACTGCGAAGTTGGTGACCGTATTATTTATCAAATAAGGGAAATACTGAGAAAAACCTATTACAGCCATATTGGGAACATATTGCCCATCATGGACGCCGCTGCTTGCAAGTTGAAATCGAAGGTGAGGAGAGCGAAATGATTCGTTCTAGGAGCTGACAGTGCGTTTTATCATCCAGTATCTAACAGCTTGCGACAAATTTCAAGAAAGTGCGCAATCCATTCAAACCTAGTTAGACATACGTTGTGGCACCTTCACATAACACCGTTTAACTACATAAAAAGCATGCAGCGGAAGTCAGTAGGTGTGAGTGGCTAAACGGATGAAGCCGACGTATTTCACTGTTTGCCATATATTTCTATATCATCCAGCGGCTACTTGGACAGCCACCTTTCCATTTTCATGTCAGTAAAGGCGTTCATAGACATTGTAGGTGCTACAGCATTGTATCACCTTCATTCCCATCTCACATTGGTGATGCCAAGACTGCTAGACAAACCTCTGAAAAACAAATGCACACCATAGTCTCGTATTCTCATGAAAAATTTTGCTTGTTCTTTATAATTGGTAAATGAAAAATCTACAGTCTATACATTGTTGTTTTTATTTCTTCTTGATCGAAGCTCTCTTGCCTTGTCCTAATCATAGAAAAAACTTTAGTAAGCGCTAACGAACTACTTCGTAATATTGAGATTATATCGCGTATGTTACAATACCTTTCTTTGGAGCACCCTTTCCTCGACGCTTTCTTCGGGCAATTTCATCCAATCGTTCCTTTTCGTCAGTGTCGATGAGATTGAGTTGTGGAAATGCTGCCTTGATGTCACGGAAGTGTACAAGGGGTTGTGGATAGTAGCTGGACACAGTGGGTCCAACTAATCTTTCGCGCAAGATTTTGTTGCCGGAGCGAGCCGCGGTTGGGTTGTATACAGTGCTGAATATCTTGCATGCTGTCCGTGTGAGTTTGGCCAGCCTAGCCGGCGTTGGTGGGGTTGCCATTGGACCTGTAGGGAATCAAACTTGGTTAGAAGTGTCAAAAAAAAAAAAGCGTAAACAAATTGTGCACGTGATACCAGATGAAATTCATTGGGATTCCGATCCAGAATATCAGGCACAGGCAACAGCTTGTTCAAGTAGATTATAATTTAATGTTATCGTAAACATAGTACCCTGATTTTGATGTTCAGGCTAAAATTGCAAGATGCAAAGTGAACAAAGCTTCCATATGGCAAGCATCGCATTTGGCCAAAAATATCAAAAAATAAAGAAAATGAACTACACTAAGACTACATTATCAAATGAAACCATAGCTATTAAACTACCTTGCAAGTTAAACAATGCATTAAATAAGTTCCAGGTATCTTTTCGTCTCAAAGTCAGTGACAGCTGTTTGCCAGAGTCGCCATTCGTGCTGCTTGACTTTCGCATAGTGGTCAACAAAAGAGTCGCCAAGCACTTGTCTCGCAACAGAATCAGGTTGAGACATTTGTTCGTAAGCTTCTTGAAGAGTTCGAGCCAGTCTTGTTCCGGTTGCGTTGTCAGCTGCTGCATCACCGCCAATTGGAGCAATTGGAATTTCTTTCTTATTGCGAATACCCCAATGGCCGCAAGCTAATACAGCGGCAATTGCCAAGTGAGCATTAATATCGGCTCCACTAACTCTCTATTGAAACGAAATGATGAATATAAATGGCTATTTGAATTAGATGTGAAGCAGATACGGGGCAAGAACTAACCATTTCTATTCTGGTCGCTGATTTGGAGCATGATGGTGGAATAATGACTCGAATGGCTCCGAGTCTGTTGTCGATACCCCAACTTACAGTAACAGGAGCCCAGTAATTTTCGACAAGGCGCTTGTAACTATTGACAAAATGTTAGTCCCAAACTACAAAGTCACCAAAAGTGGATTGACTGGACTTTATAGATAAAGTGGCTTACCTGTTGACTGTAGGTGCAAGAACGGCAAGTATGCTTGGCAAGCCTAGAAGAATACCTGCTACGAAATGCTTCATGGTCTGGCTCATTCCATCTTTGCTGGACTTGTCCTCTGGTACGAAGACGTTATTGCCATCTGTGTCTTTCAAGCTGAAATGGATGTGACCTGAGCACCCCGGAAGATCATTCCACGGCTTGGCCATGAACGATGCAATGAAACCATGATTAATGGCTAGTTGCTTTATGGATGTTTTAAACAGGACAGCTCGATCGGCCGACTCCATGGCATTATTGTAAGCTAGTGCTGCCTCAAATACACCAGGTCCCGTCTCTGTGTGCCATCCCTCAATGTCAACTTTGAAATCTCGAAGCAAATCATAGGCCTCGTCATAGAATTGCTGATTTTGTGTTGGACGTAATAATGAATAGCCAAACATGCCTTGTGTTAGTGGGGTCAGCCCAACATAATTTTTCTCAACCAGACTTTCCGGAGTTTCTAATATACCCGTCATTAGTGGTGGCTCACGGTTCAACAATGGTAATTGAGAATACAAGATAACGAACCTTTAAAATTGAAAAATTCAAATTCAACACCACAGTATGCTGTGAGTCCATCCTCTTCCAACTTCTTGGTGACTTGTCGCAGCGTTGATCTCGGGCAGCAATAGAGTGGGTCGAGCGTCTTTGGATGAAATAACTCTACCAAGAAAAAGGCGAGATTGTTCTCCCACGGTATACGTCTAAAGCTGTTGAGGTCAACCTTGGCCACCAGATCGGAGAACCCAGAATCCTCATCGCTGAACTCAACACCCGTCATGTACACCTTGTCATGTATATCCCATCCAAATATGACCGAGCAAAACCCTTAATGAGACAAGAAGCATATATGGGTGTAAGTTGAGTATGAAATTACCAAGATGATCAACTCGAATAGGCAGGCTTACCGAAGCCATCCTTGAGGATGCTTAGAAACTTGGACTTCTGCATGACTTTACCACGTAGGACACCGTCAATATCGACAGCAGCAACTTTGACCTTTGCGTCATTGTCTAGTTCCTTGGTGATGTTGCTGATGAGTTTCTCTTGTGTGGTCGCCATTTCAAAGGGTCAAATGTGAAAAAGGGCGATTGAGTGTTGAATAGACAACTAGTCAGTACTCGATAAGTAGACTGGCAAGGGAGGGTTTAACGCCTTGGGGGTTTTAAGCCAAACTTTCACAGGCTGCGTTATCTGTGACGCATGTGTCAAGCGCTCATACTCCGCATTTGGATCACCAGAAAGTATCATCAGGGCAATTGTGTAATAATAACATCCCCCTTCTTAACATTATTTAATGAATATAATAAACATAGAACTCTCAAGCAATGACCAACTTGACGCTGGAGAAAAAACCATTATAATGTACAAAATTTAACCTCGCTTGTATTTCTGAAATAGGTATAATGGTTAGTGAAGTCATCTTAACATTACACAGATCTGTCAAACTTACCTCAACACTCTGGAGTTTTTGTCCTGGGTCAATTGTATTTCGAATACCAACGAGAACATTGGCAAATGCTTCAGAGAACCCTATTAGCGGTCGGATCACCGCCACAGGCACGGCCCTAATGACCGCCTTGGCCGTTCCGTGAGGACCTTCACTTTCTTGTATCTCCGTAGGAACAGCAAGGACGGTGTGTGCTGCTGATTTAATATTTTTGCTCAGACTATGGTACGCATGCTGTAACCCTTGCGATAAATCGGATGGCTGATCTGCGAATTTGCTAATAACTTCTTGCGTGTCGGAATCGGAATCATTGGGTCGCCGCTCGTCCGGCCTCGTATCGAAATCATCGTCATCATGCGTGTCTGCGTCATTGGGCATGATGGGCGAGAAGAAATCATCTGCTTGTTCAAGTATGACTTGCGTTCCAGCAGCTAGGCGACTTCCAATCTTGATCGCTTCCATGGTAGTTGCTCGAGCAAACGATTGTGTTCCTCGCTGTAGACCTATTTTGAATCCACACAATGAGGGGTTAATGATGCTGTAATTGTGTTTTACCACAAACACATATGCAAGAAGTCATTAAAAATACCTCGAATAATTCGTCCATCCTTTCTATATTGTTCTATTGGTAGGAGAACGAGATCTGCAACCCCAGAACCGATGTTCACGACAGATTGAATTGATGATACGCCAGTAACCACGTTTCCCAGCTGTGTATCACGAATATGTGGTAGCCAATGATTCAGCACAGCTTCCGCTAGCCTATCATATCCTTTGATACCAGTCAGCCTGACATGACTGAGGTTCATTTCTGCTGCATCCAGGTGAAAGAAGTTCACTATTTCTGCAAATTGTCCTTCCTTCAAGCTACCATAGTTGACGTGTTTTGGTCGATAATCCACCTTCATAATCACAGGGTATATTTCAACGTGTTCTGTTGGAACATGAAAGAGATTAGAAGAGGACGTGTGAATAGGAAAAAGCACACGGATTTTTAGGTTAAACTTACGGAAGAAAGTAGTATTCTGCGTTCTTTGCTTTCGCTTCGAGGAACTGCGTACTTCCGGCTGAACCATCGGAGTAGATTTGAGAAATTTGGCATCAAATGAGAAAAAGTTGATCAAGAAGATGACAGCGTCTTGATCAACGTAAAGCCGCATAGGTAATATACGAAATTTCAGCCGGTGTTCTTCTGCACTCTCCGATGGTACTGGTCTAACACTTGTTAGCTCAAATCGAATCATATTGGATCCTCTTTCCCGTGGATGCATATCTGATCGCATATAAGAGAGGAATTTGCGGTACATGGAGGTTTTGATATGGTCCAGTATCTCAAAATCACGCACACTTATATACAAGTGTGATGCAAGCTGTCCAGTACTTGGAAGCAAATCGAATTCTACATTGATTTGTTCAAGTCTGATTTCGATCCTTGCCGATTGGGATCGAGTATTTTTGGTCCGCCGTGAGCCTCGTCTTGAACTGCCTCTGGGATGAAGGCTGTCAGGCGAGCTAGCAGACCTTTGATGATGCATAGCTGGCCGTTTACCATCTCTTACATTGGAGTTATAGCGGAACTGGGTGTATTGACTTGTGGTGTCACTAAAGTCTTCCCCTATATAGCCAGCTTCAGAGCTTGCTCTTTGATGTGATAGCCTGCTGGGATCGTACAGAGGTGAAAAGTCATCTTTGAAATGGCTAGGTGATTGAACAGGAGATCCATGTCTTTCGGGCTCCTCAAAAGTTGGCGAGTGCGGTTGAGCTTGAGGAACACTTGGGCCACTGGAGTAAGATTTGGACGGCCCTGATGGATGTTGCGCGAAATACTGTCGAGTATGCCGCCAATCGTAACCATCGTAAAGCTTACACACAACTGTAAAATCCTTCAGCCTGATTCGTTTTATACTGTTTGAAATATCCACTCTAGGCTTCTTGGGTGCATTTGGCTGGTTGTTCGAGAAATGTTTCTCATCGAGTACAAAGGTAGTAGGCGCATCGTTTTCATCCATAATGTGAATAATGTCTTCATGAATTGGAGTAGCGTTTTGGCGTCTCGGTTTTCTTGGAGGGACGATAAACATCTCTTCAAAGTCCTTGCTTGGCGAGGCACCACGACGGTTATCAGTCGGTGACTTGACAGCAGTGTAGTATTCTTCCACATACTCCATATCATTCGACACTGTATTTGTGCTTTCACTAACTGGCGTATCTTGAAGAACAAATGCTTGTTCATCCAAACTCGCAAGCATATTGGGAGTATTCACGTTCAGAGTAGTTTCGTTTGGAGCGATGTCTTCGTCAGATTCCTCGGATGGCTGATCTTCAAATGGCTGATCTTCGGATGGCTGATCTTGCTTAGACGAAGCCGTTACAACGGATATTAAGTTCATAATAGTAGGAAGAGAGTCTTTGCAGACTTCGATGCCCAAAACATGGTTTGTCAGAGCAAGGTCTAAGGATAGCTGTTCTTCTTCCCTCATAGCAACTGAAACATTAACTTTCATATCTCGCATAGCTAGGCACCGCGCCATGCCGACGTTTCGCCACCAACGGGAAGCGCTAACGCTGTGCCCCTTTAGTCGAGTGACGGCATCCATTTCGCTTAGCTCCCCACGATCGTCACAGATATATAGGTCAAGCGCACGGGTTTGGCAATTGACCGAGAGGCGTTCTTGATTTGGAAACACTTCAGTCACCACCTATCAGAAGACTAGTTGGTCAGATATGAGCCGTCTTACACAAAATGTACAAAATAAACAAACCTTCAGTTCATCTAGAACAACTGCAGCAACCAAAGGGTTATCTGATGGCCTGTATACAATGGATGTATCACTGACTGTGACATAAACTTTGATGAACGTATCAGGAGGGTCTATGATGTTCATCTGTGGAGTGAAGTTCAAATCAGTAAGTGTGGGAAGCTGGAGAGATTGTTGAAAGCTTGTATCATTATTTTTACCGTGGATGGACCATTCTGGAACTTGACCAAGTTGTCGATGAATGAAACATCAGAGTTATAGTTGAACTTGAGATTGGAAATGACAACATTGGTGGTCTTATCTTGCACATTTTCAGCAACATTACTCTGTAGTTTTGTCATAAGTGCTATCATGGGTGCTGTGTACTATATAAAGGATGTTAGTACTCGAGAGCCAAAAGCTTTGAAAAATGGTACTACAAACCTGAAGGGATTTAGGGATAGTTCTTTCAAGCAACAATTCTACTTCATTCTCAGACTTCACTTCAAACAATAGTATCTCATCAATATCCAGCGTTGTGATATTTTCATCCTGTCAAGTATAGTGAGAAACTAGTATTGATCTTATAAATGACATTATCAAATTACTACCATACCTGACCCAAATTCCTTATTGCCGCAAAATATTGGAAGTTGGACATAATTGCGTCGTACGTGGAAATCTTTTTTGCTCCATCGGCATCTTCTTTTTGATAATGAAGAGTCCATTCAGCTAAAATAAAAGATGATGGCATCATTACATTGATCTGTGATAAGCATCCATAAATATGAATCTCACCTCTTTGAAGACATGCCATGATCGATAACAAGGTGGGATTGCTATTGTTGGGAGGAGGTCCAGGAAATGATTGGGTGCCGTTTTCAGGTTGATCGAACGAGGACGTGCGATTTTGGAAATCGTCTTGATACTCCGTTGTCGTATTTCCTGAACTCCTGGGCAGATTTTGACGCTCAGTGACATTTGCATCTTGCTGATCATTTTTTGTCGCAGCTAAGAATCGTGGCTGCCAGAGAATCAAGTCGTTCTGTATAATTTGAACACGATCCCAGGTGTCCTTTGCAAGATTCATTCTAGTGAGGGGCAGATTGCATTGGACGGAAATAATCTGAGAACAATGAATGCGTAAGTGGATTGTGCGGCCGATGATAAAAGGTAGACAAAAGAAAAGCTGTAGACATCTTACCGATGATTCAATTGAAAACTTTTTAAATCGAGCAGACAACTCTGATTGCTCTTCCCTTGGTATATGTATTTTCTCCTCCTCATCTTCAACGTTTTGATCACGTTTCAGATTTTCGAAGATCGAATATGGTATGTTTTGATCTGCTGAAGGATCGAAAGCATGAAATCGATTGTCGTTCTTCGCTTTTTCAGGTTGTGGTGAAGAAATAGCGATGTTGACTGTCGTCAATCGTTTAGAAGGCGCTTTGCCTATCGCAGTAGTGGTTGGTAGCTCTAACGGAGGTTTAACCATAAACCAACAGGTCGGTTCCATATCTGCAAAGCGTGTGGTCAATTTGATTTCTCCAATGAGAATAGCAATGAAAATCATCTCACCATTCGCTTTCTTCAAAAATATATTGGCACTTTCGATTTCAAACTGAATACGCAATTTTTCTGCAAGCTGAGGGGTATCAAATGCGCCTGGCGATCCAATATGCAAATAATCAATGTCTTCCAGTGGCTCAGTTTGTGGAGGAAAAGCTGACTGCTCGTAATTCGTATTGTTTTCCAATCCTGTATTTCGAGAACAAAGCTTTCGTATATCAATTATTAAGAAGTCCTCATGTATCAGTTGAGTCGTTTCTCCTCTGGATTTTGCGTTCGTCATATCAGGAGTTAGCAGTATAATTCTTATAAACGGCAGTTTGATGCTGTGATTTCTGATCACACTTTTGCTATTAGGTAACTGTTTGAGATCTGCGTATATGTCATCCTCACTGGTTTGCCGAGGTATTCTACAAGACTGCAAGTGAGCATTCTGAAAATTTTGACAATTTATGAAGAGAGACACAAACCTCCTTTGTGAAGCGCGACCCTGCGTTACGGAAGGTATATCTTCATCAAATTTCTTTGGTCGATTGATAAATGCAAAAGCAAACTGTTCCAATCTATCAACCATACGTATATCCACATTCAATTGCAATGGCTTTGTCTCCATTGCGATCTCTGAAAGAGAGCGCATTAATGATTAACCCTTCCCTAAAGTGTATCATATAAATCTCACTCACCTTGTCGAGCAGGAGAATCAGTTCTTCCTTCCCATGACTCAATTTTGAATCGTAGTGTGTCTTTTTTCACGTCAGTTTGTGGAAGCTCTGCTAGGCTGATCGTTGAAAAGCCTTGATCACTTCTATAGGTCTTTGGGATGTTCTCATTAAATCGCAAGACTGGGTTGTACATGTCATATCGTAACCTTGACATTCCGGGTAATTGTTGCTGATTATTGCTGCGGCTAGCCAGCCACTCGTGTATAGAAATGTCGGAAATACGAATGTCTAGCGCGTTCTTGGGAGGCATCACTTCCTCAATTTTATCTTCAGGCATTGGACTTCCCGGCGTTCTACTTGTTCGTGACCTATTTCCAGATAAGTTCACGGCGCTTAATGAAGACCAATCCTTGAAACGCAATATGAAGTGGTTTAATGAGATCTTGAGGTGATCGGTATCGAGCGATTCAGGACTTGGGGCTGAGAAAAATCCGGGTGGTACGGACGTCTCATTCATTAACAAGTACAAGTTGGCAGAGTTAAGCGAAAACTTGATTTTGACTGGTGCTGCTTGCTTTTGATGATGCAAATTTGAAAAGCTCATGATATTACTTGTATTTCCGTAATTAAACTCTGTCATTGGATTGGTATTACGTGGTGAACTGGAGATTGAACCTGCATGTCTTTCTTGTCTCCGTCTTGCATCAAGTGGTATATTATCAAATCGCGAATGGGTACGTATATTGGTCTCGAATCGTTTTTCCTGACCATGATGCAGTGGTGATTGTCCTTGGTATATGGGAGGAGATTCTGGGGTATCAAAATCATGCATACTCGAATTCATCAATTCCTCCAAGTTCTCAGTATCTTCATCCGAAGGTGATCTCGCCATAGTATCATGTTCTTGAGCTGCTTCACTTTCAGGACTGTTATTTGTCGAAGTTAGCATTTCCAGAACTTCGGTCATCCAGACTACCTGTTTTGGAGATAAAGCTATGCAGATAGAGCTCACAAGCACATCCAGTTGTTTCATGCTCAGCCTACTTTGATCCTGTATTGCCGATGACCACTCAGCCGGTGGACCAGACGCAAACTTGAATCTCAGCCAGTTCTCCTTGTCAACTGTTGAAAATATCAGCGCTTCATAATTCAAATCAACTGGTATATTTGGCGATAATCGTGATGACTGTTGCGGTGTAATGGATCCACTGAGATGACTATCACCCAATGCACTATGAAACATGCTAGAGTCATTCATCTCTGAGTCGCTCTGATCTGATACCAAGGAGGATTCCTTCATCAATGTTCCGAGGTCAGGGTTGCTTGCTGTAGCAAACGATTGCATAGAAGCCTCTAAACTCGACCGAATCCAAATAGTGGGAGATGTCACAACCAGAATTTTTATGGATTCATTCACGGCGGGTGGCAGCAATATGCTGGATGCTTGCATGCTTACGTCTGGAGGTGATGGCTCCCTGCTGTTACCGTCGGATAATCCTGGTGTTTCATCAAAATATGAAATGCTGGGTATCTGAATGTCGAGAAAATAGTCGTGGATTTCATTTGCGATTGTATTTGAATTGATATTTGAATTGTTTTGCGCATTGAGTGCTATATTTGAAGTATGATGAAGTCTCAAAACCGAATCAATCACTTTGATTTTGATCTTAGCAAGCATTTTGTCAATAACTTTTGTGATGACTTGTAGTCCTTCTAAATTTGCGTCTTGTTGATTCACGAAATCCATGTTCGGTGACTCCGCTGAAGAAAGGTGAATTGATTGTCTGAGTTCCTCATCTTCATTTGGCGGGACTTCAGTTTTCAAAAAGTCGCCAGCAAGGTGCATCGAGGTGGATAGCATGGGTTCTTCATCTGTGTGTTGCTTGTCTATATGATTCAAGAGTGTTATTGTATGGCATGGAGAGCTGACATTAGGTCTTTTGTATGACACCGTACCTTTTCTAGGTCTTTTAGCCTCTGGTTTGAATGTTAGGCGCAAACCCCGCATTTCCAGAACGATATCACCGCTCCAGAAATTAGACCACGGTAATGATGCAGTGATTCCTCCAATATGGCCTTCTGTTATCGTAAAGGGTGTATCTGCCAGAATCTCATCAAGTACCTGTGACAAATCGAACAAGACCATGAATATCGAGATAATACACAACTACAAGCTAAGAGTATGGCTCACCTCTAAATTGAGATCCAAATCCCTCAATTCAATGCAGCCATTGACAAGTTCGACATCAAAGTTCTCAAAATCGAGCTCTTGTGCTAGAAAACGCCCTATAGACTTACGCAAAAGGAACTTGTATAGTCTTTTCTGGATGTTACTGGGTATTGCAAATGCAGTCCACCCGGAAGATAATGCCTGCCATGCCTTCATTGAAAGATAGCAATCCGGTGTAATCGCAAGCACAGATAAATAAAGTCTATTGGCGATATTACAAGTTAGAGTTGACTGGTCACCTGTTGGTTCAGCTGCCAGACAATCAGCCAGCAGGATGCCAGAAATATTTCATGTACAAAAATAAAGTATTTCTGTGAAAAGAAACTTAATTTCATCATTCAAACGCTTTTGCGAAGAGTGCAAAGATCAAAAGTATATAGTCATTCTTGTTTGGCTTAGCACACTAAAGGGTTATAAAGAGTGCTTAGAAAACACTAATAAACGAGGGTGGATCCTAGAGAATCGTCCGCTCCACGAATGTATTAGCAAAGTAAAGTTTACTACGCCAATTATTTACACCAATAGAATCCATCTCGAACGATGACGTAGTAGTCCTGTTCAGTCCCACTTCCCCGTGCACGCGTAATTGTTCGTGCCTGTCTAACCTTTCCAACCGTCAGAGTTTCGAATACTGCCCAACATGCAACGAATGGATGTTGACCTCGATGTACCTGCCTTCCTCAACTCAGAGAAGCAAAATGTTCCTAGCAATCTTCAGCATTACTACGTAGACTTTGAGGATCTTTATGACAGAAAGTATGTGACTGGGCCGTTATTAGACTTGCTCGACTTGAGTTTTCGTCCTTATACCTTGAAATTTTCAGGCTTTGGCATCAACTTACACAAAAGGTTCTGGAATACTTAAATGAGCCTGAATCCGGTCCTTACCAGATATCGCTATTCCAAAAGTTCGTTGTCGATTGGGAATCCAAGATCAACAAGCTCTCTCTCGTATACATTGGTTTGACTACCGCACGAAAATTCACAGGTATGAGTCTTAGAGCCCATGAGTGATTTGTCTGCTTAAAATGTTTCTTGCTGACATATGTGTACTTGTAGAACTGCAAGATTCGGTCAACTTCTTGTCTGAAATTATCACAAAAGTTGACACCCCCGAGACGAAGGATGCATATGTGTACGCGGTGATGGAAGCGGCATACTTCAAGTTGTTGATGGGCCAAACGGAAGAAACGAAAAAGGCGATTGATGAGTGTGAAAAGATTTTGGATCAATTCGATAGCGTCGAAACCGTCATATATGCCTCATTCTACCGCGTTAGTGCAGAATACTTCAAGGCTGAAGCGGACTATGCTCAATACTACAAAGGAGCTTTGTTATATCTCGCATGCATTGATATCAACAAGCAATTGACAAAGAAGGAGAGGGAAGACCGAGCGTTTGATTTGGCAATTGCAGCATTGCTTGGTAACACCATATACAACTTTGGTGAATTGGTGAGGACAAAATGTTCATAGTTCGGCCGTGTGAACTACTAGCGTACTGACAATTTTTACAGCTCATGCACCCTATATTGGATTCCTGGACCGGCACCGAACATGAGTGGCTGAGAACGCTTCTATTTGCTTTTAACGCTGGTGATATCGGCAAATTCGAGTCATTGGCAGGACATTTCAGTGAATTGGTAAGACCGAGAATGGTTGAGCACATGGTTTCTCATATTGCTGTTTGACTTGGTTACTCATTCTACTCAAATGCATTAGCCTGTCTTACAACAAAACCTGGATTCCCTTAGTCGAAAAATCTGTTTAATGTCTCTTATTGAAGCTGTGTTCAAGCGATCAGGAGATAATAGATCCATTCCATTCTCAGACATTGCTGCAGAAACCCGCCTTCCCAATGACGAGGTAAGATTTATTAAAAATACAGGATTCCGTCACATTGACTGGCGCTAATCGGATTTTTTTTAGGTGGAACATTTGGTTATGAAGGCACTTTCGTTAAATCTTATCCGAGGTTCAATTGACCAGGTTGACCAGACTGTAAATGTCACTTGGGTCCAACCCAGAGTTCTTGATAGAGATCAGATTGATGGAATGCGAAAGCGACTCGATATCTGGAACAGGGATGTCAACAAGATTGCAACATTTGTGCAGCAAGAAGGTGGTGAAGTCTTCGCGCAGTAGATTGAATAATGGAGATACATAGTTGTTCGTAAATAAAGCCTCTTCAGTGGTAGTACTGATATCAATGTTTGATATGCGTAAATATACGGAAACCTTGCGTGGCAAACGCAAGTCTGTTTATGAGATTGCAATACCACAGATGACATTGAACGTACCAAATAATTACTGCAGTATGTTTGCCATGCAGTGTCCAACTTCATATGTTATTTGCATGGCTACCGCTTTGAATTATGATTTCAGTCAGCGGTGTTAATTTACTGTCGCTCAACCCTCCACAAAAAAAAAAAAAAAAAGTTTACGTCTCAGTGCTACAAAATCTGTATGCATTGTTAGCCCTCAAAGAAACAATGCAAAGCAATGATCAACTAAAGACTGTAAATGAAACTGAAGTAAGCCTCAACTGAACAATCTACTTACCTGTTGTCGCCTACATTTTCGTCGCATTAACACGGATTCTTCTTAATGAAGGATAAAGCAGCGTCTATAACTGTCGAAAACAATAATTTAACGAACACAACTAACATCACCACAAATGCGGAAGAAGAGGTCATTGGCCAGATCACTTTGGCCGGATTGCGCGTATTAATGGTCCGGAATCAGAACCAAATCATATACAAGCTGCCCGACAACATGTCAGTACACGAATTGAGTGAACAGCAACGATCGTTACTCATGGCAGAGATCGACGCACTCCATGCTGCCACTATGGCAACAGCTGCTGCAAGTACTGGTATGGCAGGACAGACGGCGAACAAACCAATTGCACCAAAGCAAGAGGGTTCGTTAGATATCGATCAAAGGTATAATATGACACCTACATCATCCCCTTCAACCTCACAGCCTCAGACACCGCAAAGCCAAGAAGCAAAGACCACCAGAAAATACATCAAGACTGGAAAGTATTCCAAAAAGAAGCAGATGCAGCAGCAATATCAGCAGCAGCAACAGCAATTTGCACAAGCTCCACAGTATAACCAACAGACCAGCCCAGCCCCTATGATGTTCGTTCCACCCACATCTACAGCAAATATCGCGGTCCCAGCTCCAGCGACGAGTGCCAATATGAACGCAAGTGCGATTACAAATGTAAATACAAGTGCTCCAAATACTCCAACAGCTCCTGTTGAAAGTGTTTATTCAGTGTCGTCAAATAAGCACATTTATAAACGATTGCCTGAAGAGAATTTCCAGAACCAGGAAGTGAAAGGAAGGTAGGCGCTGATCTTCATTCTGTAGGTCGTGTAGCTATTGATCGAAATATAATCTAAGCAACCCTTCCTTTGTAGAGTGGCAATGGCCCTACAGCATGACCATATCTCCGTGAATACACCTGACATACACAAGCCTTTTGATTCACCAGAGGATGCAATTGCTCGACTTCTTCCATACCATGTTTACCGCATCCCTCAAAGGGATCTTGCCAGCACAAAAGATAACGATGTTGAAGGTCAGTAGTGATACCATTTTGACATACTATAAGACTAAATCATTTTTAATACGTATTCATTTCAGCAGATGCATTAGCGATGCAGATATTTAAGCGACGAGCTGCCTTGTTTGAGAAGTTTTCCAATATCCTTAACGCTGAAGCTAAGGTTAGCAATTTGTCACTGAAATAGTGTTTAAACTTATGCGCATATGTAGCATATGTAACTTACCTTACTCAATATGAATAGAGCCCCTCAGCATTAGCTCTAACAGTTCAGGCAGAGCGACATCTTTCTACGGAGCTTCGAACGCAACTGGTGGAACAGCAAGCTCAATTTGCAGCTGAGCAGGCAGCCCAACAAGAGCAACTTAGAGCACAAGCCGAAAAGGCCCGACTTGCTATGCAAACTACACCATCAGCCACTGGGCAATCAACACCTCAACAGCAACAACAACAGCAGCAGCAGCCGCAACAACAACCACAACAATCGCAGCCGCAGCAACAACAGCAACCTCCAGGTACTGAAAATTACTGTATCACAGATCCATTTTGAATATTTAATAACGTCAAATTTTCATTTCAGTGGATGCTCTTGCACAAGCAGCAGCACTTTTTCAAAGTAATCCTCGACTCGCTAGTCAATATAGCCAACTTAGTCCTGAACTTCAACAACAGTTGCTTCAGCATAGAGATCAACTTGCAGCCCAAGTCCGAATGATTCAACAGCAACGGGCAGCGGCGGCGGCTGCGGCAGCTACATCAACGAATAATCAAAAGTCGTAGATATTGTATTATAATTCTGGTTTTACGTTACATTAATAGATGATGTGTGAAAGCTACATGTATGAATATGGAAGGAGAAGGAAATGAAAATGACTAGAGAATAGTAAGGAATGCAGATGTTAATTATAATGCACGGTTCTATATGGTGAATGTGATTTTTTGGCGGATATCTCTGATTGATGCGCCAAGGTGAACGATGTAATCACCCTTTGAGACGACCCACTTTTGACTTTCGACGTTCCAGTAGCTAATCAACTTGGAATCAAGATTGAAGGTGGTTGTCTGCTTTTGGCCAGCTTTCAAAAACACCTTTTCGAAGCCTCGTAGAATCTAGAAAACACTATATTAGATAACAGTTAAAGATGGTCTCTCATCATGTACTTATATATCTACCTTGGATGGTTGATCGGCTTCGCTTGGGAACTCAAGATAGAGTTGAGGTACCTCAGCTCCGTCCACACCACCTACATTTTGCAACGTGACGTTGACCTCCACATTGTAACCCTTCTTGTCGATGGTGACATCGGTATAGTTGAATTGAGTATAGGAGAGACCGTAACCAAATTCAAACATGGGATCTACATGCTAAATGGACTGCGTTAGTTTACTTCCATCCGTCATATAACAAGTTGTACTCTTACAAACTGTTGTTCGTACCCCTGACTCAAACCATCGGTAGCCCAAACGAAGATCTTCTGTATACTTGATATCTTTGCTCTTCTCAATTCTAACGGGATAGTCACTGGTGGCTTTGGCAATTGTATATGGCAAGCGTCCAGACGGGTTAACGTCACCAAAAAGTACATCAGCCAGAGCGTTACCGGATTCTTGACCTGGAAGACCAGCCCAAACAATGGCGGAAATATTTGGATGGTTAGCCCATTCCATATCGACTGGACCGACAGCGTGTACCACAACAACGGTTCTGGGGTTGACGTCGGCAACAGTTTTGATCTGAAGAAGCGATATTAGGAGAAAGCTAGACTAGCAGCAGTATAAGTTGGATGCCAATAATTACCAATTTCTCAGTGTTATGCCACAGTTGGAGATGCGAGCGGTCTCCAACGTTCTCTTCGACTGTGACAAATTCTTCTCCTGAATCAGCGTTGGCAAATACCAGTGCAACATCTACTTCAGAAGCGACTTTGGCAGCGTAATCGTAATCGTAATCATCAAGAGATGGAATAATCTTGAATTGTTTTCCTGCGCGACTACTGATACCATCGAACGGCTACATCAATGAATATAAGTATGTTAGATGAGACCATGGGTAATGTAAATTGAGACAAAATCAAAAACTTACGGTGACCAAGTACGGGAACTCTGCAGTTCCAGAACCCCAACCAATTGCAAGAGTACCACGGTCGCAACCTCTATCTTCGCAAGAGTTTGGTCCGCTGAAATACGCGAGAGTAAGATGTTAGGAAGTACACTTTCTAGAAGAAATTTCACGCTTTCGAACAAGATATATCCGTACCCTGCATTTGCTCCGGCGTCATCACCGATGACTCCCAATCTTTTGATATTTTGCAATGGTAGAGTCTTCTGTTCATTCCTCAGCAAGATAACAGAAGCAGCTGCTACCTGGCGAATAACCTGAGCATGTGTTCCTTGAACGTCAACAAACTTCTCAGGAACTAAGTCCCAGCTGTCAAAGTTGGTCTCAGGATAGTCCTGATGATCGACGGGGGGTTAACTTCAAATAATCGATGGTAAATGCAAAATCAAAAAATAATTTATCTCACCTTGTCTTGACCAGCCATGTACCAAGTAGATAGTACTCTTACGGCCATATCATTCAACTATGAGAACAGTACGTCAATTCAGATTCATGTTTAAAATCTTAGTAATCGTCGTACTTACCCTAGAATCCTTAACTAGTCCATTAACAACAGCCTTTGTCAAATTCTTTCCGTAGTAGCTGTCACCAGAGTGGAATTGAATATCTCCAGGCATTGTCATATCCTTAAAATCACCAACAAACAATTAGGGAAGACTGGGTATACGAAGGACTTACCCAAATGTTTATAACTTACCAATCCTCCGTTGGCACTTGGCAAAGTAGACATGGTTGCGGACCAATCGCTTTGCACAAAGCCACGGAATCCGAGTTCCCCCTTGAGTAATCCGTTGATGAGTTTGTCGTTTTCGCACGCATATGTTCCATTGACTTTGTTGTAACTGCACATAATGCTTCCAACTCCAGCTTCAACCGACTCACGGAATGGCCACATGTATAACTCATGCATAGCACGATCACTAATGTAAGATGAATACTGGAATCGATTATAGTGTTAGTTTAATGCTGTGCAGAAAGAGAAAGGTCAATTTTATACAGCTTACAGAGTTTCTGTTTGTCTCCTGTTCGTTTCCAGCAAAATGCTTAGCCGTAGCAATCTTAATGGTGAACCGTATCAGTTATCTGCTTTCTTTGATCTTCACAGGCTCTATAAAGGGGAACTTACGACGCCATTCTTCTGGATACCTTTGACTGTCAGCGAAGCAACAACACCGACAAGGTAAGGATCCTCTCCTGCACCTTCCCAGTTACGACCAGCATAAGGAGATCGCATTCTGATGTGTGTTTGTTAGCAACTGGTTCTCTATCTTTTCAGGTATGGATAGAGTGGGAAACAATAATACTCACAAGTTCATCATAGGTGTCAAGGCCACATTCTGTGGAACAAAAATGAGAATATTACATATTGCCCTACCGTTATGATCAGAACCTGTCTTTGTTCTACTTACCACACCCTTTGCTCTGAATTCTTCTCCCAAGGTTTTCGCTCTGTCGTACATAAGTTTCTTATCGAATGTAGCAGCTGTGTTGATGCCAGAGGGGAATACAGAAATACCCTTTGTAAAACGGATTCCGGCTGGCGAGTCTTGAAGGCAGAGTCCAGTGAAGTTAAGGCGTGGGATTGGTGGCGTGTTACCTAGACAGCGACCCTCTTGCCAACCCATACCCGTTGTAATATTGACTTTCTCCTCTATCGACATTTTCGAGACCAAGGATCTGGCCTTTGAAATGGCACTATCCCATTGCCCGTTCGTATTCAATACATAGCTGCAAGGAAAAAAAATCGTGTCAACGCTATGCAGACTTTAATGCAACTTTTTGCTTTCTCTTCCTACCTTGATACTGGAGGAAGAGCTGTGGCTGCTGGTGAGGCGATTTCTGAGACGGCCAACGGAGATTTGATCCGTTGTCTAGGTAGGGCAGTATGATCTTCGGCATAGCTGACACACTGCGTTGTATAATGTTCGGTATTGTTAATAAGGGATGATAGAAAGAGTTGGGCAAGGCTTGCTAAAAAACAAAATTCTTACAGTGGATATGTACGCACTAGACGCAACACAGTGATGACCAGCAGTGCAACAGTTTGGGCCATAATAGCCAACACCTAATTGAAAATCTCATCAGTGATAGATCAAATGATAAAATATTTAATAGTCTAAAAAGTACCTGCACATTGTGCTTGTGGTTGACTGCAAGAAGTGGCATATGCAAAGGGTGAAATGCTTAAAGCTATAGCTAGTGAAATGGCTGAAACCTTCATGATTCGTACGTTTAGCTCTATGAGGCAAGTGTCAAAACGTAGAACACAAGTCGATCTCTTTTGGCCGTTCGGTACAGACGTGGTATATAAAGCAAGTAATAAAATTTAGATTTTTGAGAATTTAATATATTCGCATTTCACTGCTTATACATTGGTAATATTACTTCACTCACTTCGTGCAGAGTCCATTTCTAGCGACGAAGGTTCTCAATTTGTGGAGCAGTCGTTTCGATATAGTCAGTTTCTCAATGGTCTCCACCACTGTATTGCATGGGAATACTACAACCAGGTGGGTAACACTATGAAATCATCGACTCTGCCCCATATATACGCAGCCGTTCTTCACCCACTCATGACGACCGACCAGTATTTGGTTACAACAGCAGCACATGCCTTAGCGTTCACATCCGTAATAAGTGGAGACCAATTTATATTTTTAAGCTATGATTGTAGAATGATAGATTTGTTCTAGACATAATATTAATCGAATGGAACTTAATTAAATTCTTCTATGGATTCTAATTTGTGGTCTATCACTTCAGTTAGACTTTCGGCTACTGCAATTATAGTCATGCCGTAGGAAGCTATATTGTTCCCTTCGCTTGAAATCACTACATAAGTGTATGTTGGTAGGGACTAATGGCCACAGGTCACGACGGCCGTTTTTTTCCTTGTATTCGGAAAATTTTCTCGATTAGCAATATCCACACAACCCAACAACTTTATTGTCTAGTCTCCACCACATCTGTGTACCCCGCGGGGTAAATAAAATCGCTTTCGTACAATTTCTATAGCATGGTGTCTCAATGAATAGCGCTTTTGTGAGAGCCACGAGGGCTTTGTGAACGTGAAAAAAAAAATTTGTTCGGTACATATTGAAAGGCTCCAACGGCCACGAGGTATCCCAGGAAAATTACCACCAAATCGTAAAAGGCGATCTGGGGTAAACCCTAGAAGGGTATCCTGGTTAATTTTCATACTTCATACAAGCCACGCGATCACGAATGCCTTTAGTATATTCTTAAGCTAGATGAAAAGATTGAAATCATAGAGGTTTGAAGTTTAATGTACATATGTTCAGTTGTTTGGTGACTGCTTAGAGTGATATTTTCCGGAGAGTTTGAGCCCAGGCTATAGTGTGGTATCATAACAATACCGTCCAGTGCTTGGAAACGGAGTAACGACGTACAGTAGAAAGTTGCGCAGTGTAACTTTCACGCGCCGTAAATGAGATCACGAGCACCGGCTCGAGCTGAGACATAATCACGATCTTATAGCATTAAAATAGTCGATTGACTTGTTCCATACGGGTTTGCTACAGTAAGAGGGAACAAAAGTATGCTGTCAAGCAACATCCTGATGTCAGTTATTTCATTAGCTATGTTAACATCAGCTCTTTTGTTTAGACACCGGCAAACACTGTGGCTCACCCTGTCAGTGTAACATTAATGGGTGTTTGTGTCGGCATGACTTCGCCTATACAAAGTATTTCCACGCATTGAAAGTTGATGACTCCAATGTGGGGTCCTCCAGGGAAAGGTATATAAAGCCAAGCTTGAAGAAACTTTCAAAGTTACTCGTCACTGAATAATTCAATCCGACATGAAATTTGCCTCTCTTTCTCTTGCTTTGGCCCTTGTTGCCCCCTCCGTTCTTGCACAGAGCTGCTCTCCAAATTGGGGTCAGTGTGGTGGCATCGGCTGGACCGGTACCACCTGCTGCCAAGCTGGATGGGCCTGTGTTGGACAAGCTGGCAACCCATATTATTCTCAGGTAAAAAAGACTTCTGATTCACTTTTACTTCCACTCATGGCAGTGCTAACTTTGATTATTAGTGCTTGCAATCTTCTGGAACTACAACCACTGCTGCCACTACAACGACATCATCTAGCAAGACCACCACCGCAAAGACTTCCACCACTACTACCAACAGTCCTACAACCACAACTACCGCTACCACGACAACCACAAAATCATCCACGTGAGTTTGGAAGACATCTGAAAAGTCGCATTTTATTGAGCATTCAATTAATTTTCTTTTCTCTAACAGTACCACATCCTCTTCTGCCACTTCTACTTCCACTGGAACTACTGGAGGTGGTAACGGAAGCAACCGTTAGTAGCATCATCAGTATGGATACCTAGCCTTGTAAACCATCTCACCTTTTGTTATGTCATACAGCATACGCCGCCGGTGCCTTCTATGCTGGCAAGTTCTACGCATCCGAGGTCGCCACTTCGGTTAGTTCATTTTGAGTAGCTGATATCACCGGCAAACACGTAAGCTAACTCATTCATGATCGATAGGTTCAATCCTTTACCACTGCTGGTGATGCTACCGACGCTACTAAGGCTGCCAAGGTTGAGAATATCAGTACCGCTATCTGGTTGGATAGCGTTGCTAAGATTCCTACCATCGCAACCACCTTAGACGACGCTGTTGCTGTTCAAAAGTCAACTGGTGTGACTCAAGTCGTTACATTCGTTGTCTACGATCTTCCCAACCGTGACTGTGCTGCTGCTGCTTCCAATGGAGAATTCTCTGTTGCTGACGATGGTCTCACCAAGTACAAGGCATACGTTGATTCTGTTGCTGCTGCATTTGCTGCTTATCCCACCGTTAGAATTGTCGCCGTCGTTGAGCCCGACAGCTTGGGTAACCTTGTTACCAACTCTGGAATGTAAGCGAAGCTTTCTGTCTCTTACAAAACGGATATAGAAGAGAAAAACTAATGTTTACATTTATACTAGTGCCAAGTGCAGTGAAGCTGCTGATGACTATAAGCAAGGTATTGCTTATGCCATTCAAAAGTTGCAGTTCAGCAATGTCGCTTTGTATCTTGATGCTGCCCATGCTGGTTGGCTTGGCTGGCCAAGCAACTTGCAACCTGCTGCAACCTTGTTTGCTCAAGTCTTGGGTATGGCAAATGGCGGAACTATCCGTGGTTTCGCTACCAATGTAGCCAACTACAATGCCTTCAAGGCCACTACTCCTGATCCAGTTACCGCAGGATCTAGCACTCCAGACGAAGCCAGCTATATCGCTGCCTTGACGCCACTGTTGCAGAACCTCAATGTTCCTGCCAACTTCATTGTTGACACCGGTCGTAACGGTCAGCAAAACATCCGATCTGCATGGGGTGACTGGTGTAATGTTGTCGGTGCTGGTTTTGGAGTGTAAGTTTGATAGTTCGTTTGGTGCGATTCTAATGATTACTTCAATGCTGATATTCATATTCTCTCTCTAGTCGTCCCACCACTAACACTGGAGTAGCCAACGTAAGTATAAATGTCGATCTTCATGCATTTTTCTCCATCGTCATACCTACAGCTTTTCTAATCTTAACGCTTATGCCCTATAGGTCGATGCTTTCATGTGGGTCAAGCCAGGTGGTGAATGCGACGGTACCAGCAACTCTACCGCAGCACGATATGACTTCCACTGCGGTCAAGCCGATGCTCTCCAACCTGCTCCTCAAGCCGGAACCTGGTTCGATGCCTACTTCCAGATGCTCGTCAAGAATGCAAACCCAGCTTTGTAACGAAATTACTGCTCCCCAAGACATTATAAATGAACGCTTATTACATCATATGGATAAAAGAGATAGCTTTATAAAAATACATTTTCATACAATATGTCAAAAATAAATGAATAAGCATACAAGGTATCAAATGTCATAAACATGCCAACAAGTCTACTTCGTGTCAGCAAAGAGGGTTCAAATTCATGATGTTACAAAATGAAGGATACATTTTGTTTTACAAATGATATTATGTTCGAGGTACCTCTTCATCGCTTCTGGCGGAATGTATAGATTCGTCCGTTTCAGTGTTCTGCTTCTCTTCTGGGGCTAGTTTTCTGTTATTTTTTGCCTTTCTTCCTTCCAGAATGCCAAAGATGAGATTTAAAATCATTAGGATATAAAGCAAAACTCCTGTAGCTGAATGGAGGACTACTAAAGCCAATCCAAGCTTTGTTTTGGTGGCAACATCGACGGCGAATACAGTTGCGCATGTTACGAGCAAGGCAAATCCTATGACCCGAACCAAAGACATGATGGATTGGAAAAAGTTGGACTTGATATTTGGATAGGGTCGCACAAATATAAGGGCAACCAAAAATAAGACTTCGATGCAAAGGTTCGCAATGGCTTGGGCTTCTCCATTGCTTGAAGCTAGTCCGAGCACCAAAGCTTTTGCAATGGTATACACTAGCATAGGAAGAAAGAATAGGTAGTCCACTTGTCGATATGATGAATATAGGTAGCCATACCGCAGAGGGTTCAAAGTATTGGTGAATAGCGTTTCTGTACGAGCAGCTTTGAGAATAAAGAAGGTAGTTGCAAATAGCAAGATAGCATAAAGCACCAATATCACGCAGGCTAAAGCAGTTGAAACTGTTGAGATAGGGTTGAGGTATTGGTAGCACGCGTAAGTAAGGATGGGAGGTAGTGCCATTAATGCCTAAAGCAGGGAGAGGAAAATGTGAGCCACAAATGTACACAATATAGATTTCTTTTAAAGCACGCAGGTACAAACCAGTCTAGAAGCATAACCAATGTAAAGCCAAGGCCATTGCACAGCGTATGCTCTCAACTTCTTCCACTGTAGACATGCCATGATCGCTAGAAGGCCGATTAAAACCCATAGCAAGAACATCAAAACCGTGAGAAGAGCCAATAACAGAGCAAACACCAATAACGTTCTCAAAAACAGATAATGGGTAGGTAAGTTGAGAGCTTCTGCATAGGCCTTTATGCCATCAACTGTCGCATTGGCTGGTGTGTCCATGGGCAACACCGCGTCCCGCTTCATAATGTTAACCAAGTGATTGATAGTGCTGGTAGTCTCGTTCTGGCTGGATCCGCCTGATACGATATTGTCGATAAACGGTACATTCATTAGTCCCATGGCCCATCCAAAGTTGAGGGTGAAGGCACGATAGAGTTCAGGATAGCTTAAACTCATCTGACCCGTGTAGGAAACATACTGGAAGAAGAGTACGACATCGGTTACCCGCGGAAACGATGTGGTCGAAACGGCTGTATCAAGACTACCATCTCCAAGCAAGGATTTGACGAACGATATTAAGCCGTTGACGATAACGCCAATGAGAAGTCCTAAAGATAGCCACTCTGCCACAGGAGATTGTAAAGAAGCCGCCCCTGGGCTAGCCATGGTTGTGACTATGCATAGACTTTCGTTACTGACTGCCGGTGACTTGATGGTGACTTTACTTTGCAACCCTAGATCAGGGAGTCCAAATAGAAATGATGGTATTTGACCGATAATGCTGGAGGGGAGCGTCTGGTTGACTGTGATGTTGAACTGAGTGTTGGGTTGGATAGGACATAGAAAAGGCTGGTTGAAGCTGCATAGATCGAAGACGGTGCTGTAGACAGGAGATCCATAGAGTAGAATAGTTAAGCCTGCAGTTGCATTTGGCAACAGTCGGTTGCTTTCACCGTCAGTATAAAAGTATAATGTATTGGCGCCTACGTTATATGTCAAGTTGAGCTGATATAATTTGATGTCGGTGGTTTGATCACAAGCCTGAACTTTCTGCACCGACAGTACTTGGGCAGAAACCGGCGGTGCGCATAGACAAGCAAGTAAAACTACTCCCCAAAGTACTTTTGCTTTTAGATTCATTACGAGAAAAGAAGGGCCTTGGCACGGAAATACCGCAAAGGTCTACCCAATATATACCATTGGTTGAACCACTTCCAATTGAAGCAATCAAGGGACAGCGTCATAGAGTTAAGTTGGCTCCAAATCCGAATATGGAAATACCTAATTGCGTGCCGGAACATTTTTATCTCAAGTATCGTAACCGTATCACAGCAAGAAGTGAATACGGAAAGGAATAAGAGAAGAAATGGTGAAACTATATGGTTATTTTGCCTCACAGGGCGATCGTTCAAATACGAGGGACAAGGTACAAAACCAAGGGTAATGGCTGCTGTTGGGTCTAAATTTTTAAAAGCCAACAGAAAAGGAAAGACTGACGAGCTCTGCTGGTTCTTTAAACAGCTACGATTCTGCATGTCATCGAACGAATCCAACTCGATTAAGCCAAAGAGAAGAGCTCCTTCATTGACGCTCACCTCCAGCTCATCTGGGCTTGACCTTCATGCCTCGCCGAAATGGTCGAATGACATAAAAAGTCCTCCTATCACACAAGTCGAACAAAGAAATGCCTTGGACACAACCATAACAGCCCGGACGGCTCCTCCACCGGGTAGCATACGGGTAAGCGAGAAAGTTCATAAAACATATATATCTTCATGACAACCATTCACCCCCGAGCATTTTCCAGATAATCCTCATGAATGTCTTCCTCAATGTACCTATCAAAAAACCATATGTCGTGGTCACGTTTGAAGGTAAGATAAGGATCAGACAATTTTAGAGAGAAATTAATTCAATCTTCTGACTGTATGCTGTCAGACAAGGTTTACCAGACATCGACATCTGAGGTAGCTGAGGGCAAATGGAACGAGGGATTTGAATTTCAAATTACATATCATGCACAACTATTTGACACCATTCAACTCGACTTATATGACGAGTCTCACATACTCCTTCCGGACAAGCACGTTGGGCGTGCAGAAATACGACTGAAACACTTGGAAGGGATGCCTAGTGTATTTACAAATTATTACGAGATCTGGGAAAAAAAGCAAGCGTCTAGCAATGTTTCAGTAGTGAGCCAAAAGCGGAATTTGGCTAGCAATATAGGTGCCATTCAATGTCGAATCTACTATCACTACCAAGATGCCAATATCCAATCATACGATCCACATAGTCCTACTTCATCCAGTAATATGCCCACCAGTCCAAACGGCAAGCCGCGGAGAACATCGGTGAGCAGCACATCGCTTGCCGCTCAGTCCACCGCTATGTTGACAGATCAGCAAATTGGAGACGAGTTTCGGAAACAACTACAGCTTGAGCGAAAGGCCAGTGATGATAGCATGCATTTTCAAAAATATGAAGAAAGTGATGGCCAGTCAGGTCCTGCTAACGAAATGGGTGCAGATGGCATAAGTCAGGCTGCATCGGAGGATCAAAAGTCCTGGTTTTCAAATTGGTTTGGATCCATTATACCCTCGGCATCGAATTCTTCCAAAAGCTCGCTAAACGATAATACCAACGAATCAACTATGGATGAAGAATCAAACTCTTCAATGCTGGAAACCATTGGAACGTGGGCAACGTCAAAAGAGACCGGCGCTGTGCTCAAGACCATATCCAAGCTACTCTCTGCCTTTGTGAGTCACCCTCGTTTACAACCAATTCAAACTTACTTATGCTAATTTTTGACGGTATGACATTAGGGTCAAGGATTTGAACTATCTAATTACCAAATCTTAACAGGATTTGCCGTACTGGAGAAGTTTTATTCCGATCTACCAAGGTAAGCTTTCTATGGCTGACATCTTACATGACGTTCCGCGTCTACATTATTCACACATACATGCGGTTTCTTAGAGAACGAACGTGGGATGTTGTAAATAATCTGGAAGATATCGACCTTGCTTCAAGGTTCTGGTCATTTGCTATTGCTGCTTGTAAGTTTGTCAATTCTGATATCCAATGGTCTCCCTTTCGTGCTTATAAAATATACATTGTAGATGGCTGGCGAGGAATACACTTTATGGGCAAAGGCAATGGTATATGGGCAGACGGGCTTCGCAATCAATCCGACATGCTCAGTGTCGTGAATTTTCTCAAGATATCCAACGAAGACATGCTGGCATATGAATGGCGCAAAACTGAAGTATTCAGACCATCTTATTTCATTGTCAGGGACAGGGCTACCAACTCAATTGTACTCTCCATCAGAGGCACCATGAGCGCGTTCGATACTATGACGGATTTGGCGTGCGAATATGAACAGTGGCGAGGCGGGCTTGTCCATTCTGGTTGGAAGGCGTCTGCTCAATGGTTTTTGAGAGAGGTGGGACCCAGTCTTATCGCATATGCTAATGTCCATTCCACGTCAGCCTTGTATATTGTTGGACATAGCCTCGGATCAGGCACAGCAGCCATACTGACCATCATGTTACTTGACTATCTCGACGAATTCCGAAAAGACAATCCTGACTTCGAGATCAAGTGCTTTGGGTATGCGCCGACCTGTGCCATGGATCTTCACTTAAGTGAAAAGTACAAGGCCCATATCCAGAGCTTTGTGTTTGCCGATGACATTGTATCCAAGCTAAGTTACGGCTCCATGCTTGATGCCAAGGCCATGTTACTTGCCAGCGCAGAAGCAGCTCAAGATTTGGGGGTTAGCAAAATCTTCTGGACTACGACGCCTGAAGGCGAAGAATGGGAGCAAGCATTTCAAAATATTGCTGAAGTGCGCAGACGCTGTTTGGAATCCAACGACCACCCCAGGGTAAGCATATTATTTTCCATTCACCCTGGATTTGCAAAGCCAGTTCAAGGGTATCCTAATTGAACGAAACGCCTTAGTTGTATGTGGCCGGTCAAGTATTCCAATTTTGGATCGACCCAGCACCAGGAAAGGACCCTATCCGAATTGTTATCGAAAGGACGGATGCCAAGAGAGTGTCAGGCGAAGTCATCGTGCGACGTAGTATCCTTTTGGACCATATTCCGACCAACTTTGATGTGGCGTTTGCAAGAGCTAGAGAGGCGTTGATGCTAGATCACTCCAAACAAACAGATCAAGGCCACCTTGATCCCTCCATGGAGGAAAGAACTGGAGAGATCCATCTAGACGATCATGTTAAACAGACTAGCCGTAAACAGAAACTGCCACCACCAAAACAGACTTCCATCATGGACGATGTTTGGAGCACCTTAGCAAGAGTAGGACTTGCAGGCACGACTCACCGTGAAGGCGGTGAAGGGCATGCCATAGATGATACAGAGAAAGAAGAGAGCCATAAAAGTGAAACAAAGGCCATAGAATAAAAGTAGACCGGGTGTCACTTACCGTAATACATATTGCCTTCAAAAAGTATGGTAATTTTGTCACCACATGCGCATTCAAGCACATTAGAGAATCTGCATGCACATGCCTAAAATCGGTGTAAGCATGTGGCCTTACTTCGCCATAGATGCCATTGTGAACCCAAGCCAAAAGACCCACACCCACATCGTGTCATTTTCAAAGCGTACATAATACATTGTCAATTAATAAACTACATTGGCCGTAAACTACCATTTATCACCTCATTATACTGTGACGAAGCTCTCAAAAATGCAGATGATGTAAATCTTTTCGTGACGTCTTGCCTGGCTCGCGTAAATGGAAGCCAAAAGAATAAATATCGTTGCTATTACATTTGGAAGGTAAAAGAATGATATAGTGTGGTATGGAAGCAAAGACGGTATGCAGCACCCCATGGAAAGGGAGCAAATTCAAACAGTTAAGCGCACGTACTCTGTCGCGCGGATTAGGTTTTTTTTTTGTTCGGTTTGGAAAAATATGGATTTTATTAAGTTTAATGGCTGGCTCGTCGTACTCATAGAAGTTCACGCACAACTACTCACGAGGATAAATGCCTGTGAGAGGGGGACAGGAGAGAAAAGGTCAGCAAAACAATATGTTAAATAACCAGCTGAATGCGTCCAGCGCCACTCATATCACTCGTGTGTAATCTCAAAGGATGTTATGATCAGATTTTGTGCTAGAATAATCCACAGCTTGTATTTAGGAGTAGCGATTCATAATAGATCATCATATACTACACATCCTTTGGGGGCCACAAGTTTATATGTGTATAAGAGAAATAAAGTTGCCTTACCAATTTTTGCCAGTAGTGAGAATGAGAGAAAGGAATAAAAAAAAGTAAACATGAAAAATACTTTTTAGAGAGGAGAGCCGCTGCGGCTGAAATGGAAAATACCGGAGTTGGAAGCATCTCCGCGCTCCTTAATTTTGACTGGCTACTCCTTCCCAAAAGCTGGCTTCCAAGTGGCCAGTTTGCAAAAATCCTTTCCTCAGGTACGAATAATATCTTCTTTACGGCTGGGAAATGGTACTAACCTGGAAAAGCAACTAGAGATTTGCATCCTAATTGTAGACATTGCCACTGCCGAATATGGCAGAGTCGAGACCGACGAGCGGCTAGACAACCTGTGGATGTAAAAACTGAACCACTTGGGTCGGCTGAGTATTGGAAGATCCCCTGTTCAACTTCAACAGGCTGTGTAAGGAAGAAAGGCGCTCCAATGCTCAATGTCGATGATGCAAGTGGATGCTTTCCTGTATTTAAAACAAGCCATGTACTTTTTCTCTTTTATAACCAATATCACCTTGGCTGTTACGCAGATCCTCTTTCCATTTGCTGTTGCTTTTTTTTCGCTTTCCTTTCAAAGTTTCGCTTGCTTGCTTGTACTCTTTTGAAAGAAACTTTTTAACATGGCACTCGTGCAAGTGCTTCAACATGTCTGCTCTGTGTTGAGCAACATGGAGGTTCAAACCTATGAGTTTCAACCCTTCGACATTCCCCACTTGACCGATGAAGAAAACGAAATGGTACATCTCACAAACTCGTTATTGGACAGACTGGCCCGAAAACAAGCTAGTCAAGATCGATTTGAAAATATGAAAGAAACTGAGCCTCCATCAAAAAAAATCCGCTTCTACGAATCTCCAACCGCCACCGCTATTGTGCTCACTCCTGAGGAAATGAGATATCAAGACTCGCAGGGTCGAGCCAGTTGGATATCAAATAATGGAGCTGGATATTTCGGTATGGTTTTTTTTTCATCTCTAAACATGGGGATTCTTTTAATTATTTTTTGGCCTATCTTCCAAGTAATGGGTAACTACCCACCCCATTTGCCCATATAATTTATAACGCCGCCTATGTAACACCGACCTCATCTCTTCTCTAAACTTCTCTAGCTTTGCCAACCAGTGATGATACCTCATCCATGGTATCGCCGCCAGAATTAATTATGTCTCCGCCTGCTTCCTTTTGTTGTACTCAATGTATTCAACAAGCTGCTGCTGTCGCCACGGAAATTCGGAATGGTCGATTGAATTGTCGTATCAGCTGCGATAATCATGGGGCCTCATCTCAATCACAAGCTCTTAAGGTTGCTGTTAATGCTATGTCAGATCACTTGGAACGAATTATTTTGGAAATAATCCGCGTCGTTCGCGAAGCTGCCGTCGAGGGCAAACTCGGTGGTCAAGCTATTGTTGACAAAGACGATGCAAAGGGAGTCTGGAACCAAATGATTACCAACCTTAACGTCATGGCCCGCAATCACAGTGAACAAGTCCGAGACATTGCTGAAGTGTCAACAGCTGTAGCTTTGGGAGACCTTAGCAAGCAAATCACAGTTGAAGTTACTGGCGAAACACTACTACTCAAGAATACAATCAATACCATGGGTAACTTTTAAACAATAATAATTTAGAGCTCAAATGGTTTTCTAAATCAACGCTAACCACGAAAATTATTTATTCTATTTTTCCTTCTTTGGGTAAAACTTCACAGTCAACCAACTCAATCTTTTTGCCTCCGAAGTGACTAGAGTCGCTCACATGGTGGGTACAGAAGGCACTTTAGGCGTTCAAGCCAAGGTTCAAGGCATTGGAGGAACATGGAAACTACTCACGGATAACGTCAATACCATGGCTGCTAATCTAACGGCTGATGTCCGAGATATTGCTACGGTCTGTAAGGCAGTGGCTAGAGGTGATTTAACCAAGAAAGTCACCGTCGAGGTAATGATTGTGGACCCATTGGGGAGCACTTTTTTTTTCTTTTCTCTTGTGTTTGTCGCCTGACTTGATCATTCATTCTGAAAAAAAAAACAAATGCATTGCCTCTCATAGGTCAAAGGTGAAATACTAGAACTCAAAAATACTATAAATACAATGGTCGACCAACTTCAGACATTTGCAACGGAAGTCACGCGTGTTTCACTGGAAGTCGGCACCGAAGGAAAACTAGGGGGTCAGGCTGTGGTGAAGAACGTAGGCGGCACCTGGAAAGATCTAACTGATAATGTCAATCTTATGGCGTCCAATCTAACGAATCAAGTGCGAGACATTGCTATGGTGTGTAAATCCGTGGCAAGAGGAGATCTATCACAGAAGGTTACGGTCAACGTACAAGGAGAAATTTTAGAGCTGAAAAACACAATGAATACCATGGTTGAACAACTGCGAATGTTTGCTGCAGAAGTCACTCGTGTCGCCAACGAAGTCGGTACAGAAGGCAAACTGGGTGGTCAAGCCGTCGTAAATAACGTCGGCGGTACCTGGCAAGATTTAACCGTTTCAGTCAACACTATGGCGGCCAATTTGACAGCTCAAGTGCGTGATATCGCCAATGTCTCCAAAGCTGTCGCTCGTGGTGATTTGACCAAGAAAGTTACTGTCAATGTTGAAGGCGAAATTTTGGATTTGAAGGTTAGTAATGTTTTGCGGGGTTGATAGTACGTCACCGTAAGGGAAGGTGAATTTCCTCTGGCATATATTAATGCATGCCCGCATATATAGGAAACCATCAATACCATGGTGGATCAGCTGCAAACCTTCGCAACCGAAGTCACTCGTGTTTCTCTAGAAGTCGGTACAGAAGGCAAACTTGGAGGTCAAGCCGTCGTAAAAGATGTCGACGGTATCTGGAAGGATTTAACCAACAATGTCAACATTATGGCTTTTAATTTGACAACCCAAGTCCGATCCATTGCTGAAGTCACCAAAGCAGTTGCCAACGGTGATCTGTCCAAAACTATTTCCGTGGATGTTGGAGGAGAAATATCTGATCTTAAAACAACCGTCAATATCATGGTGGAAAAACTTCGAATGTTTGCAGCCGAAGTCACTCGTGTCTCTAAGGAAGTCGGTGTTGAAGGCAAACTGGGTGGTCAAGCGTTTGTACCATCGGTGGGTGGAACTTGGAAGGATCTGACTGACAATGTCAATATCATGGCCAGTAATCTTACCACTCAAGTCCGTTCCATTGCTCAAGTTACTAAAGCGGTAGCCGATGGAGATCTCAGTAAGAAGATTGAAGTAGAAACGAGAGGCGAAATTTTGGATCTTAAGAACACTGTCAATAACATGGTCGATCAATTGAACGTCTTCTCGGCCGAAGTGACCAGGGTTGCCAAGGAAGTCGGTACAGAAGGAAAACTCGGTGGTCAAGCTGTCGTACCATCCGTAGGAGGAACATGGAAAGATTTGACTGACAATGTCAATATGATGGCGGGTAATCTTACCACTCAAGTTCGTTCCATCGCTCAGATCACAGCCGCTGCTGCTGAAAATGATTTCTCTCGTCTCATTACTGTTGAAGCTTCTGGTGAAATGGACAGGTAAGAATTAACAAAGGAGCACTGGACGTTATCAACTTGGCTTTCTCATTAACCATGTATTTGAATAGTTTGAAAACGAAAATCAATCAAATGGTTTACTCACTTCGAGATGCTATTCAAAAGAATACTCTGGCTCGTGAAGCAGCTGAACTAGCCAATAGAAGTAAGAGTGAATTCTTGGCCAACATGAGTCACGAAATCCGTACCCCAATGAACGGTATCATTGGTATGACAACGCTCACTTTGGAAACAGAATTATCTCGTCAACAACGTGAAAACCTGATGATCGTCAGTTCTCTTGCGTTAAACCTTCTTACTATCATTGACGATATCCTTGATATTTCCAAGATTGAAGCAGGAAGAATGACGATTGAATCTATACCATTTAATCTACGATCCACCATCTTCTCTATTCTCAAGACTCTGTCTGTAAAGGCTAGCAGCAAGAAATTGGATATGACGTTCGATGTTGACTCGGATGTACCTGATCATTTATTGGGAGATCCTCTCCGTACAAAACAAGTCGTTATCAACTTGGTAGGCAATGCCGTCAAATTCACAAGCGAAGGAAGCGTTGATGTTCGTGTTTGCGTAGTAGGTGATGCTGGCATCACTGATGGACGAATCACGCTTCAATTTTGTGTCACCGATACTGGTATCGGTATTCCTGAAGATAAATTATCATTGATCTTTGAAACATTCTGTCAGGTAAGGCAATTTGAGTGACAGCTAATTCCGACTTCATTGCAACTAACGGATTTTTTGACAACGCTGTTATAATAAACTTAGGCGGATGGTGGTACTACACGACGATTTGGAGGTGAGAATTTTATTAAAATTATGACAGCAAGAACCACCAAAAATAAAATAAAAAAAATCACTAACCCCAATGATGTGTTATTTTTAGGAACCGGTCTTGGTTTGACTATCAGTCGAAGATTAGTAGAACTGATGGGTGGACGATTATGGGTAGAGAGTACCTATGGAAAGGGATCGAAATTCTACTTCACACTGCCAGTCGCCGTAGGCAGCAACCAGTTTGAATCTCTAGAACAACGGCTAGCACCGTTCCAAGGACGACAAGTTCTCTTTATTGATAGCTTGGGATTACCGGAAAGCAACACTTTCATGGAGCAAATCCAGCAGCTTAAATTACGACCCGTTCGTAAAACAAACGTTCAAGCAGTGGCCAAACATACCATCCCTGGAGGAACGGGTGGACCTATTTTGCGGGAGACGGGTGACCCAATTGATATGATTGTTTTGGACGAATTATCGCTTGCTACCAAAGTTCGGGAACTGAGCCATATTCGCTACACGCCCATTGTGGTGGTCGCCAAAACGTTACCGCCTCTGAACATCAAGATGTCCATTGATCTGTCTATTGCCAGCTACGTCAATGCCCCTGCAACACTGCTAGACATATCCACCGCCATGCTTGTCGCACTGGAGAGTAACGCCGCTCTTCAAGGTGATTCTTCCACATCTGTCCCACTCACCATTCTTCTTGCCGAGGACAACATTGTCAACCAAAAGCTGGCGACTAGAATATTAGAAAAGTTTGGTCATAAATGCGAAATTGTTTCCAACGGCAAACTGGCCGTTGAAGCTTTCCAGAACAAACGATTTGATTTGATCTTGATGGATGTCCAGGTACACATGAAAAAAAAAAAAAAAGGGTGGTGGTGGCGAACATCGTGCATTGCAAAACTGAAACCTAACGTATTAACCCATCTTTGCAGATGCCCATTATGGGAGGATTTGAAGCAACGCAAAAAATTCGAGAGATTGAACAAAATGCTGCTACTGGAGAGCGGATACCTATTATAGCGCTAACGGCCCATGCTATGATCGGAGACCGAGAAAAATGTTTATCCATTGGAATGGTACGTTTTTAAATTTGCAAAGGCACAGCTAAGAGACATGACACTAATATACTGTTTATGTATTAAAATAGGATGAATATGTTACCAAGGTAAATATCCACATTTCAGAAGGTGGAAAGAATGATTCAAAACTAACTCCGTTGTACATAGCCCCTCAAGTTCCCTGAACTTATTGCCGCCGTCAATAAGTTTGCACCCAACCGTCAATACGGTAGTCGTAATGAAGAATTCGGAAACATTTAATGATAACAGCAGTGAATTGCTTGCACTTTACATTTTTAAAAGCAATATCTTAAAAAGAAGAAAAAATGATAATAATTATATCAACCCATGCGCGTGGTTTGAATTAGTAGAACAGCGTGCACTGAAGTCCCCTTTGAGCATTTTTAAAAGACGCTCTTCGAGCTTAGTCATGTCATGACGATAAACTCAAGATGGGAGAAAAGTGACCGAAGGCATCCAACGCAGGAAAACAACCCATCGCGGTGTATTGGGATTTGCCCGAGAAGCATGGCATATCCTCCCTGAGTTAATCGGGAAGTATGATCCTTAAGTGGAAAGAAGCCGTGTCGTCGATCGGAGCAATCATTTGTAGGAGGTGTGCCGGTTGAATGAAACCGGATTAAGTCTATCTGAAGGACAGGAGTCAGGCAGGGTTCCTTGAAAGAAAGGGTGTAAAATTGTTTGGAACGAAACATGGTATCAGGTTGAAAGTCCCACTAATGATCGCTGCTTGGAAAATTTAACAAACAGCGCAAAAAAAAACTGCATAAGCGAAAACATAAAACCAAAACCAAATAGTAAGATGAGACATTGACTATCAAACACGTGTTTCAGGCTATTGTATTTTTCCCTGTTGGCAGAAGGAGGTTGTTGATAGATGCTGATGGATAGGATGTGACGAAATTCAGTAGGACAGTGTTAAGATGACGATGGAGTGCTTGAGAGAGAGTAGGGTTTTGTTTTTTGGCTTGGCGGTGCTCAACAGGCTTTTTTGCAAGTCCGTCTTGTCCGAGCCCAATTTTTTTTTATGAAGAAAAAAAAAAAAAAAAAACTGCGAAAGGCACACCGATAAATTGTTCTCCCTCGATCGCCTATCGCTTCTTTTTCTCGTCTTTGTCACTGCTTAATATCAGATGCAGTCTGTAATGGAAAAACCATCCTTGCCTTCCATCAAGTACATCTTGGGAGATGCTGATCCCTTGCTCGACCAACACCACCACCCTTTACCACCTCCTCAACCAACTCACAGTACGTCCTTTTTTATATTTATTCTTTTCTTTTTTGTCGGTGGTGGCTAACCCTGTATTCCCCAGCTTATAATCCTTTTGATCGACAGCTTCCAGCTACTCCTCCCGCCTTACCTTCCGTCTCGCTAGAGCCCTCTCGTAGACATACACACCATCGCCCCTCTAGGTCTGTTAGTAGTATGCTCGACTTTCAGAGCTTAACACTAGCGCCACCTAGTAAATCACCTGAACTCCCCCCGTTCTTTGCCAACAGTGACCGTATTTCACCCCCATCATTTCAATCCAGTCCATATCTGTCCCCTAACAATATGGCTTCGTCGTATAATCCTAGAAGCAGTCATTCACGATCTTTATCCGAATTCTCACATCCATACCCTCAACCCAATCGATCTCCCCCACCGAGAGATCAACCCCACCAACGTGCCATTGGCCATCGACGAGCTGTCTCAGCAAATACGGTGGATTCCATGTTGAATCCCAAGCCGTATAGTTTGGCTCCAAGACCTTCATTGGCAACGGATAGCCCTTCTTTCTCATCCACTAGTTCACCAACCGATCCTTTTGATGATTTGGATTCCGAGGAAGACAGCCGATCGTCTTCACCTCCCACATCATCATCAACGAGCAATAATCGTTATGTGTGCCCTTATTGTTCCAAGGGATTCTCTAGACCGTCTAGCTTACGGATACATACCTATTCTCATACTGGAGAAAAACCATTTGTGTGCTCGGAAGATGGTTGTGGCCGTCGATTCAGTGTGCAAAGTAACATGCGACGTCATTTACGAGTTCATAAACTTGGTAGACAAGTCAAGAAAACAAACAACAACAACAACGCATCACCTCAGCCAGCGAGTGATGGCAATTGAGTGAGCTCTGGCTCTCTGTACATTATTCCTTCCTGTCACTGCCATTTGTACATCTCCCACGTTGTAATTTTCCTTGTACATTCTCTGTTTTCCCAATAAATGCTCAATGGAGTTGGTAGCTGTGAGAATGCTATCGTCCCCCACTTTTGTAAAAATAGATTTTTTTCACTTTGGAGATATTTTTATATTCTCGCCTTCTACCATCGACACTTCCTTACTTCCTGCGAGATAGATTACCCATTGTTCAATCAATATCAGACCAATCCATCAAGAACTATGTGCCGAGAGACCAAAAAAAATTCATCGTGAAACTTTATTGTCATGTCCTTTTTTCTCGGTTTGGTACTTGTCCTTTTCGGGACCGACGATTCTGTGCCTTCTTTCTTCCGAAACTGGCAAATAGGTTTTACCCTCTCTCCACCCCGCTCGCTGAGTATTTCCGCAGTTCGCGTTGTTTCGATCGAGCGATGACGACCAAGGAGAGGGCGGGCGAACATGTAAAGGCGCTGGGCAAGCAACGCCATTGCCACGTGTAGTGAAAATAAATTCAGTAATGTGCCACAAGCCCCGCTGAACCCTTGTGCAGGCACCGGTGGCGCGTGGCCATTCAAACAAACACTTCGTCACAGCACTGACCATTCCATCTGGGAGGATTCATTTTTATATATATTTTTATCTACAAGCGTTGCATTGGTATTGTTCTCCATCATGACCGATGGTCATTCATTTCTTCTTCTTCTTCTTCGTCCTTGAACTTCTGCTTGTAAGCCTTGAGGTTCTCTTGTACACGCGCAGTAAATTGGCGCTGTTTAGGTTCGATAGAAGGTTTGTCGGCGGAAATCTTTTCCATGAGAATCTTGGTGATCTCTTCTAGTTGCTGCTCCAAGCTTTTGCTCGACATAAAATCTTTAAGCGTCATGCCGTTCACGAATTCGGTGTCAAGAAGATGAATTCTCGGTGCCTTGTCCTCGTCACTTTTATCGTGCTGAGCAAACGAGTCCACCATGTCTTGTTCGAGGCTGGCTATTTTCGATTCCAGATCGTCCGAATAGCCGTCCAAATCATTTTCGTCCACCCAGCCAGCCTTTGTCTGCTGGAGATCTCCCTCATCGGATGTTGCACCTTCATCTGAGGTGGAATCTGACTTTTTTTCAACATGTTTGTCCACAACAATATGAACGTCTTCGTTCATCTTCGAAGGGTCGGCTGGTTGAGCCGCCTCAATCTCTTGGTATTGACTGTCGGAGACGATGGGATCACATTGAATGCGATGAATGTCCTGCCTAGCCCGAGGAACAAAGGCTATATCTTGGCAGAGTCGCGGAGTAGCAATGACCATTTGGTATTCACATGTTGCAAATTCGTGCATAGAAACAATCTCATCTTCGTTTTGCATACTGCAATGGAACTGAATGCACCAGTAAACGGCATGCGGTCAGTTTCAGGCCTTTAGTAATAACCTCCATCCCATGCAATTCAATTTTACCTGAATGTTCACTTCTCTAGGTCGCCCAGTCAGATCACATTTATCACCAAATGACCATCTTTGAGAAAGATAGCTGCGCTGCCCAAAGGTGTGTACTTCAGTCTGTAATAAGACTTCCTTATTGTTCGCTTCCGCTACTTCTGAAGATGGAATCTTCTTGTCTCCATTGAATCTTCCTAAAACATATTCTATTCCGCCAACGAATTGCTTGTTTTCTGGATCACTTCCCGGTGGAAAGACATGGCCTTGTGAATTAGGTGGTGCATGGAATTGCTTAATATGCTGTAAATGGCAATACTCGTAAGCCCAGTATGACCTTGGCTGTAGAGAGAAAAAGTGTCAGTAATGTGCCTTGGTATAAAAGCTACAATGACAGCTGCTTAACTGACCCAAGCGTAGATGCATTGATTGTATAAGGGTGCCAAAAGCTGTAGGCCGCGCTTCTTGCGTTCTGCGTCACTGATCTTGATTTCACTTTCCTCTTTGCTTGTGTCGCTCGTATCACTTTGGATGATCGGAATCTGACAGAGATAGGACTGTCCCAGCTTACTTTTCATCACAAGATGAGTCTACTCAACGTAACTACCAGTCAATACCACTCGTCCTAATCAACTCAGCCTCATTTTTGGTTATCGTCAAACTTACGTGAGCGTCTTCTGATTTGAAGATGCGTTGAAGTTGCTGCGAGGGATTTGGAAGTTCGGATTGATCGGTGAATTCGGCCTTCAAAAGCTGTTGGGCTGTTGAATTCGAGATTGGATTTTGCCCAAGTGAGATGCTATACATGGGGTGCGCGAGAACATCTTCATGTACAAAGAAATTGGATGCAAGGGCCGTACTGGCAAGTACTGTCAGGCCAACGACACCTTTTATCAGCATGGTTATGGGAATGGGTCGATAGAAAGGCCGTGCCAGGTCTGAGGTTTTTTGCATAATGGCTTGTGACGTGGCATCCAGTACGACCGTTCCCCTCATTACTGCCCATAAAGGCAGACAATGTATCTAAATGACTTCAAGGTATATACTGAGCCAACACTATCTTTTTCGTTACGCACATAAGTATCTGTACTCAACTGAATGAACAGCATACCTTCCATGTAAAAGTCAAACAATCGTGCCTGGTAACCAATTTCTTCCCACGTCAAACCATAACTATATCATTCTGATAGAGAAAAAAACTTTAGACATTTGGATAGCGTTCAAAAAAACAATGAGAGATATTGCCTCAATTGCGTCATGTCCTTTGTGTTGCAAGCTTTCTTCTAAGAACAATTATCCTTAAAGTAAAAGACCCCCTTCAATTCATTCAGTGTGTTTATGATATATTTTGCAATGCAAAGCCATCTCAGGTGGTCCATGAAGGGACAGGCCATGACAGCAATATCCATTACCAATTTTCTCATCTCTCATTATGCTCGTTGGCATCTGTGCGCAAAGCAGCTAACCACTACAAAGACAATATGGATACTGTAAATTGGCAAATCACTTGTGTACCTCAAATAGAATGAAAGACCGTTGATCTTCGGGTAAGAAATTTTGAGCTTCCAGTGTTCAGTATTAGCTGAGGAAGGCAGTGGTGAGCGGTTTAGGCTTTACCTGAAGCACTCATTCTGTTGATGGCTATGAGGCGCTTCACCGATACATGCCGAAAAGTTCGGACCCACGGCCATTATCGGTTGATGATAGCTAGGGCTAAATGCTGTATGCTTCGTCCACCAAAGGCACCGCACAGTACCACGGAACTACATAGACCGTGATATTAATAGTTGTCATGCCCCACGTTCGATGAAGAGATACACATCATCCATAAATATTTCTTGTGGCCTTCACACAGAATTCCCATTCATAGTGATGTCCACTACTATAGAACACATCCTACAGCCATACTGAACCACGACATGGTCTACTCACGATGAAACGATGGTAGGAAGACAGGCTCGATTTGAAACCAGCACTAAATTTAAAAAGAGTTTATGGCAGGTATTATAACACTCGTAACATACTATTTATGCGTCTACAATGGTTCCTGGAGCCCGTGAATCTTTTCTAAGGTCCGTCATCAATTGCTTCATCCTGCTAACATCTCGAGTGCTGGAGTTGGACTTGAAATCGATTTCGCGTGAAATACGCTCCCAAACAGTGCCAGATGCCGCCTTTTCGCGTTCCTGTTGTTCATTCTCTTCCTTTTCTCTGGTTTTCCATGAAAAAGGTTATTAGTCAATATAACATTTCTGTTGAACATGCACCAGAAACTAAATGTACTGTACCTGTTGAGATCAATAGCCTTCTGTCTCTTGTCGTTATAATCTTCATAGAACTCGTCGATTGCTTCACGTGCCTTTTGGACAATCTGATGCTTCTTTTCCTCACTTTCAGCATCTCTTTCGGCGATGAGTTCCTTTTGCTTTTCACGCCACTGCTTAACCACCTCAGGTTCAACATCCGGGATGGTGCTGGCGTTGATAAATGCCTAAAACCGGGAGATTTTACAAATCAATCACTGTTACATAACCGTCGCCGCAAACGATAAGAGCCTTACCTGAGAAGTTTCAAGTTCTTCAGCAGCAGGAAACTCATTTTCAAAGGCAGAATAATCGCCAGCAGGTGTAGGTGAGGTGTATCCGAAACTAGCAGCTGGAGGGCTAAGGATGTTTTGCGATGATGGTGAAAAAGCTCTTGATTCTAGCTGCTCAGTTGGAGTGACGCTCGGGAGCGGAACTTGGTTAGGTGCTGGTGAAGAGAAAGATGGAATGTCGTTGTTGAATAAATCGGCATCATCTCCCAAAGCAGCCTTCTCACGAGCAAGGAAATCAGCGGTAGGATCCTCCATGGAGGAGTTGAAGTCACCAAAATCAGACATTTAGGTTACAAGTAAAAGCAGAGCAAGGATTTGAATGGTTGGTACACGCAGTTTAAGTGAGGGGGAGCCCAGCCAAGCGCTGAGTTATGTCACGTGCTCCATGACGTCTGTGACGCTCTGTTGTATGTTTTCAACAAAAATTCCAACTGCTGGAAAACAAGTCTCATTATACACTTTAAACATGTCTGCTCAACCACAGTTTTCCGAACAAGAACAGCGCGAACTTGCTTCTTTCTTGGAAGCCGAGAATGCCAAGGCTAGAATTCAGGTTGGTATACGGGATCTTGACTCGATCGTAGTATCATAGCTAATCCTCGTCATTCACAGCAAACCGTCCACACTCTCACCGATACTTGCTGGGACAAGTGCATCAGCAAAGTCAACAACAAATTAGATCGCTCTGAGGAAGGTTGTCTTTCCAACTGCGTCGAGCGTTTCCTTGACACCAGCTTGTTCATTGTCAAGCGTCTTGAAGATTTGAGAAACTCGGCTGTTTAAACCCTCCGTTTGAGAGAATATACATACACTATTGTCAGCAACATGATTGACACACTATCAAACAGAAAAAAAAATAGAGACTTGGTTCAATAAAATACGAAAATCCATTCACATGTAGTGTTTTCTATAAATACTGCTATTTTCAGCCTTTCAATCAATCAATCAATCTATTGTTGTTTTTTAATTGCTCGTCTACGTCCACCAACTTTTGTACCGAGTACAGCCATGGGTTCAGTCTTTTTAGCCTTGGGTTTTTTCTTGCTCACTTCAAGTGATGGCAGAATCTTTTCAGCATCGACGCCCTCAGGTTCTGCGTCTTCTTCTTCAACAACTTCGTATTCCACGACTTCATCTACTTTACCCAGTGCGCGGTTTACGAGTCTTCGTGGCCAAGCAATGAGGAAAACGTTCTTGACGCTGGGTTTTTCCACCCATTCAACATTCAAATCAATGCGTTCCTCTCCTTCGGGATAGAAAACAATATACTCATCAGATTTGACTTCACAGCGCAAAACGCGTTTGCCAATTTCGAGGTAGCTGCGTCCTAGTGTGGCTGCGCCAACGTTCTTGGTAGCTCTTGTAGCCATTTCAGATCGTGCGTCTTTAACAAATTGTCGAATACGTCTTTTCTCCTGGTGATAGTTGATCCAAGACGCGAGATGCTGTAATCCTGCAGCAAGGACAGCAAGGAAGATCACAACGGTGAAAAAGCCGGGTCGCCATCTTGCATAATAATAGCCTGTTCCTCTCCATTTAGGTACTCCATTTTTGTAAAAGAAGTTGTATCTCTCACGCTTGTGACCATCACGAAGGATAGACACAACTTTACCCAAGCGAGCAAACCGATCTCTTTGCTTAGAGTCTCCCTTGTTCTTGTCTGGACTGTACACGGTAAACAATAAGTGTGTCATTCAAATGAGTATCTTCCATATCATGTAGTATACCACTATTGCACTTACTGCAATTGAAGAGACAATTTTTTGTACGCTCTGTTGATTTGCTTGTCGGTGGCAGCTGGCTATTGGACGAGAAGTTTAATGATGGCGTTGCCTCACTAGTAGCAGAACAATTGGCAAACACACTTACCTCGATATTCAGCCAACTGTAGAAATCGACTTCTTTGCCTTCGATTTTTTCCAGTTCATCAACAAGATCAAAAATTTCATAGTCGCCTGTACCATTCCAAGTGTGAAGATGAGAATCGTGGTTCTGGCAATTCCATCCTGCTGATCAAAACTTGCGAAGCACTTACCCTGTTCCCAAGCCTTTACTTGTGGTGCCAAGAAGGTCAGTACCAGCCAGAAGAGTACTAGCAACAGACCAAGACGCCCAACCAGCCGACTGTGGTGATTACTGTTCGCCATTACGAAAGGTTACCGCGTTTGAAGGGGCCAAAAACTTGGTGTTTAAAAAATCTGGGAAATTCAGTGACTCCGATCAGGAGATTGTGATACCAACACTGCATTTTTTCATTATTGATCTATCTGGACCCCCAAGCTATGTCCTCTTTTCAGCAACGTACAACTTGAAGGCTAAAGGAATTGCTTTGCCATATTACTATCACATAAATGGTTTATGTATTTCGCTGCTGCATGAGTCAGATCTCATCGGCCACACAATCCCATACGGAACGTCAATTACATAATAAAAACTAACAATTGTATTAAACCTTTTCATTATGTCTAATAACTCTTCAAATGAACTACCGCAGGGCCAGTCTCATTATAATCAAGCTTACTAATGTAATTTTTGGGATCGATGAAAACAAGCTATGGGAGGATGAAAGTACATGGCAGAATAGTAAGTAAAGGCAACGTCTGCAATCTCGACCCCATAAGTCATTTTGTATCCTTTCTTACCTTGGCAACAATAAGACCTCCCAGCCATGACGCATATTGTTGGTATTTAGCTTCCTTCAACACTGTAAAATATTCAGGTATTCGAACAAATTTGACTGATCGAGGTTGAAGATCGCCAGCATTGTCTGACACTGGGTTGAATGGAATCATCTCCGATTTGAGTCGTCGTTGGGCACCAGACATCATGCTACCTCCTCCAGTAAGCACAATGTTGTCCATGAGTTTAGGGCGAAGCTCGAGGGGCTCGCAATAATGTACAGCGGTTCGAATCATATCAGCTAATGACATGGAATCAGAACCAACAAGAGATGGGTCGAATAGAGGGTCGAATACTCGGTGTCGATAGCGACCAATTGTGAACTAGTTAAAAATAGTGTAAGTTCCTTGCCACGCAACAAGTTGGATCAACACTATACCCTGTATATGCAACTACCTTTTTCCCTTTGTATTCTATTTCCTCCCGATCAGGAATCTTCTTCAAAGCATCCTGTTCCTCCACGGCATCCACAGCAGCAGGTGTATCCTCTTTTGCTGCACTGGGTGTTGAGACGATAGACGCTGGTATTTCAACCGACAGCAAATTCTCTTCGATTTCATGGCCAACAAGAACATTGCATACACCAGGCAACTCCTTGACATATCTAGCAAACTCTTCGTCCAGCTTGATTTCTTCTCCAGATTCTTCGCTGTGCTTTTTGAATTCGTTGACTAGAATATCATCATTTTGCATAGATCGCAACATATATGCCGTGAGCTCCTTTCCTGCTACTGCTGATGTAAAATTGGATTGTAATTGCAGGCAACTGTCGACAGCTATACTGACATTGGTTGTATTGTGACCAATATCCACCACCAATCCAGTAACCACTCCGCATCCGTATAATGCCATCAATGGCTGTGTCGCGATATATACGCCTGGTGCATTGAAATTCTCGAAAAAGATTTGAACTAGTCGCTCAAGCTGCTCTTTCGTCCATGATTGAGGTACAGTCAGAAGCACAGGGCTATCGTTTCGCGACTTCTTTATCCCAAGTTCTTGGAACAGAACGTGTTGCCTAAATGTAGAATATAAATCGTCAACGTCAATGCAAACCTAGCAAGCTGGAAAGTCATTACTTACAATAAGTTTTCTAAATCCTCCCAGGAAGTGATTTCCTCGTCTTTTATGGGATTGTTGAAGTCGGCATTGGAAACAATCTAGAGAATAGGTGGTTCGGTTGTCCGGTTTAGCACGTTGGTATCTAGTTGTCATTGCTGCAAAACACGTCCTTACCACAGACGGCGGCTTATTGGTATCGTTTGCGCCAATACCAGCTTTGGTAAGGTAGGAGCCAAGGTCAATGACAACGAAATTTTCTTCGCGAAGCGTTAATGACATTATGGCAGCGCGACGTGAGTTAAAGACGATTCCGGCCTGCTCGTCGTTTGCTGGACTGGAATTCCGTCGCTAGCACACCGCTAAGCCACAGGGACTCCATCATCGACAGCCCATTTCCCTTTCCGCTCCATCATCGACTTTTTTATACGATCCTCCCTTACTCTCCTATTTCCACTGGATATCTTCTGCTTACATTAACGTCCTGACAAGGTCCATAGGGATCAATATTAAAAATAAGGAACGTAAATTTTTATTTACACGTCTGGCTTCGTTTTACAAAGCCATTGAGGTTCGAATGGAACATTGACCAGCTCATCACAAGATATCTTGCCAAATTTCTCGAGCATATTGTAGCGATCGTCGAATTCGACCATAATATGCTGGCATAGCAATAGTTAATATTTTGTTCGAAAATAGATTTTTTCTTTTTCGCTGCTGCATAACTTACATATGATGCAGTACTTCCACCAATCCACTGCAATACGTTATTGCCGTTGGATAGCCTACTTGTATGAAACGCATATCGGATGCCTCGTACGTTCTCCGTTGCATTAAGTCGATCGCAAATATCCTCCACGGCCAGCTCAAACGCATTTGTCTGTCTATGGAACACCATCATGTATAGCATACTACTAAATATCATGATGATTGGCTCCAAGGCAATGATCATAGTGAATCCAGTGTAGTACCATATCACAGCCGATACTGCCGCCACAAGGAACCAAATGGAAACGATGCCGGCTCTCCACCATTTGAGCTTAAATAGCGGTGGTGCTGCCCTTGCGATGGCTCCATTCAACAAACAGACCGTTGACATAAACTGATCGTGCGATATCTGGAATGAAATATCATGAGGTAGTCTGTATCACAACATGAAAGAATGGATAGTCAGTTGCTTACATATCCCTGGAGCTCTTGGGTATACCGCGCATCCCATTCACCGTTCTTCAGTTTTAGTTTGACGAATTTCATTAAATATAGTGTGGATGCTGTGTAGGACGCAGTGTCCTTTCCTGAAACTTTGAAGTATGCGTAACAATTATTTACAAGAGTAACGAGAAAAGATGTAAGCACAGCGCAGTAAATGTAAGAGTTTGTAGGCTGAATATTTAATTTGTCGGTTATTTGCTCACTCATGTGGGGACAGCAATTATGGATCAGAGATTGGGATGCATAGTACATAATCTGCCCGCCAATGTATGATCGATACCCGTAGTTGTTTTTTAAAATCAATAAAATGCTCTTTTAAGGTTGAATTTGAATACTTGCCCACCTCCCTGGAACGTAGGAGATAACTGGATCGCAATGACCTCTAAATTTTTCGTCATAAGCATATCGAAACCATGCGTATCTATGCTAGCTACAAAATGATTGCAACCCTAACGTCGCCCTCTATACATTATTTCATTGCTATCTTTTTTTGTGTACATACTGTAAATCAAAAAATTTGTCGCTAGCACAACCATGCCGACTAAGACATGACATTGTAGAAATACTGTTGATAAGTCATCCTCCAATGTTGATGTTTAGATGATAACTCGATGTGTATTGTATGATCTTTTCAGTTAGCATTGGTTTCATCTTCACCTTGCCTAGTAGCCATTCTATTGTTCGCTGTTTTTAACGAGTGCATACGCTCCAATCGTAAAAACAAGCCATAAGGGATGCACAATGATAAGAAATATCAAATGTAACTTTGAATAGTGATATAAGTAAAAGGATGAAAAAAGAGTTGTGGAATGGTCAACTTGAAAATAACCATGACCGAAAAGACTGGAAAGTTTGTGTTGGTGTGTACAACCAAACTTGTCCAAGAATTCACCTCAAACAAACTAGCCACCAGACAAGGTTTTCAAGGTCTGGATATTTTTATGATATTGATTGATTAAGATGAGATAAGGCAAGGTAATGCATTGGTCGTTATGTTCGATTGATACATGCCTACAAGCCGACCTCTTTATTCGACCGAACTGTCTCAAGCGTCTCTGGCTGGAAAATGTTGTGACTGCAGCGCTTGTCGCTCCAGGGGATTTTCTGTGAATGACCGCACTGTGTGACTTCCAACTTTCCCTACTAACCGCTCTTCTGGTCTTTCTTGGAAACATGAAAGCATTGACTTCAGCGACCGCGGATGAACTCCTCAGCCGCTCAGATAAAACAAAGGCCGTGTTTGAATGCGATGTAAGCCCAAAATTACACCTTGAATGTCGCCTGCGCACAGTATAATAATGTCAAGTAGTTACCGCAAACGAATCCCGCTCGAGAGGACGACGGGGACCACTTCTTTGCTTGTATAATATGTCATGAAGATACCAAGAAACCCACCGACGCGTGTCCATCAGGGTAAGTAACCAGTAACTCGAGAGAGGAGCGGTCATTTATCCTTTTACATGTATTAATACCATGCTGCCAAACTCAGTTTATTACTTGTCAAGACATCCAATAGCGGATTAAATATGGTCATTTCCGAAATGCCGCTCTGTCCTGGTGTTCAGTACGAAATTTGTAAGAAGAACTGAAATTATTTCATTATGAGCATTATGCATTTTAACTCATTTCACTCTGGGCAGCTCAAACATCGATCAATCAATCGAATGGCACGAAAGGAGTACAAACAGGTAAGCACACAAAAGAGTATGAATTGTGGGGAACATATTTGGCATTAATGTTTGTTGTCTTTAGCGTCCCTCATCAAAGTAACTATAGGAAATGACACTATTTCTTTAATTTTTCGCGATAATAGCAAAATGGCCAAGTTTGTGGATGAGATACGCAACAGAATTCGTCTCTCGGGTAAGACTTTATTTTACGTTGGCTTTGTTCGCAACACAAGCTATTTTTCTAATTATACAATAGAGACGCACCATTTTCAGCAGCGATCACATTTTAGCTGGCTCGCATACACTGACAGAAACGCATCAGCTACACCCGTCAGTGGTAGCAGTGCATCAACCTACCTAAAACGGTCAAATACCGATTCTATAGTTGAATCAAGGACTTCAAACAGCAGTGTTGATGAGAATACACTCCCTTATACTGCTCTTCTACAGCGTTCCAGCACCATGAGATCGACCACACTGGATATGGATGTAGTAAAACGATTTATACAGCGGCGCGATTCATTTGAAGTTAAGAAAGCATGGCTCTCAGCACGCATGCGAGATAGAGAAGACGAGTTCGTGGATTGGCAAGACATAAGGTCTGTGAAGACTGTACGTCATTGTGGCCTACATTGCGTTCTATTCTAACAAATTTATTTCCATTCATATAGTGTATTCGCGGGTACTTGGAATGTACACGGAAGTACTCCTGATGAATCTTTAGCACCATGGTTGCTCGGTAACGCTACAGAGGACGAGAAGGCTATTGAGCCAGATCTCTATATCATTGGGTAAAAATCTTATTTTGAGCTTTTGTCAATAATCAGAATCTGCGTGTTTCTGACACTCTTGTGAACGCTACATTGTCCTTATTGGAACTTTGCTCTTTCATTTTTGGCGGGATTTGACACTCCAGTCTTCAGGAAATGGACTTGAGCACAGAAGCATACCTCTGGACAGACCCAACTCGTGAAAATGCTTGGTGTGACGCAGTTATGGGTGGCCTAGGAAACAGAGCTCAAAAGTATACAAAGGTATGTTCCTGGGTATGAAACTGCGCTGTGATTTGGAACAGAGTTAACAGTTCACCATAGGTCGCGTCTCAACAACTTGTTTCGATGTTGATCATCGTTCTGGCTAAAGAGTCCCTTTCGGAGCATATCTCTGAAGTGTCTACAACATATACTGGAGTTGGTTTACTAGGAGTCATGGTTAGTACCTTTGGCATTTGACCAGGTGACGATGAGATTCTGATAACAATACGTTTTTTAGGGCAACAAAGGATGTGTGAGCGTTAGATTCCGTCTTTTTGATACTTATATATGTGCTCTGGGTAGCCACTTGGCAGCTTTCATGAATCAAACCGAAAAGCGCAATCAGGATTATGCCGAAATCTGTAAACGCCTAGTGTTTCCGAATGTACCAGACGAGAAAACCGCTTATGCTACATCGTTGTGGAACGACGGTGGAGATGAAGGCGTCCAATTTATTGAGAATAGCAACGTTGTGAGAAATTGGAATATGCAGAACTCCATTTTCCATTCAGAGTATGTGCGCTTATCGAACAACAGACAAACTATTTGTGCTATGTATGCTAATCGGCTTTTCCTCAATATGTAGTCATTTGATTTGGGTTGGTGACTTGAACTATAGAATCAACCTTACAGAAGCAGAAGTCAAGGCTGCACTTCAAAGGAGGGACCTGAAGTCATTGAGCGAGTATGACCAACTGAACATTGAGCGCAGCAGCGGACGCACATTCCATGTCTTTGATGAAGGCGAAATCGACTTTTTGCCAACATACAAATATGACGCAGGCACTAACCGATATGATACAAGCGAAAAGAGGCGTGCCCCGGCGTGGACAGATCGAGTCCTTTGGCGCAAAGCGAGAGTACATCTTGAACCTCATGCTGAATCCGGTCATCATTCGGATATTCAATTGACATCATACTCGAGTTGCATGGATATGATGATGAGTGATCACAAACCTGTGAACGCTATAATGCATTTGAAAGCTAGGAAGATTGACATTGAGAAACAAGCTCATACCAAGTCTGCCATTGTCAAGCTAGTTTCTGAACACAAGGACGACAGAGGACCTGACGGAAGAATATCAAGCTCATTTGTTGACTTTGGAGATGTACGTTTCATGACTCAAAAGGAAGTTTCCATCACCCTCGAGAACACGGGTCAAATGGTTGCCAGTTGGCATTTCATTCCCAAGCTTGATGAAACCGTCATCTGCAAACCTTGGTTACAAATTAGTCGTGTCACTGGCGTCCTTGGACCAGGTAAATATGAACGTTGTAACTAGAATGAATTCGTTGAGATCTTGATTATTGATCACTTGTTGTCCTTGTCAACGGTAATTTTTTCATAGGTGAACAAACTGTCATTGACTTCCGCATTCTGATTGATGCAACGACCGCATCCACCTTCAATAATGATGAGGACGATATCGACGATAAATTAATTCTGCGACTTGAAAATGGCAAAGATTTCTTTTTGGTCATCAGTGGAAAGTATATACCAACTTGTTTCGGCATGAGCCTCGAGAAGCTTGCTCGGATGAAGTACGCAGTGAATTCCCCAGAGAATGATCGGTCACAGCGATCCAGTAGATCACCAAGCCCTGAATCCAGTCAGAATGGATCCATGCCAAAAGAGATCTGGAGAATGCTGACTTTCTTGTGGAACAAGAGTACGCTACAGCTTGTAAGTCCAAGTCTACAACCTCCTCTGTGTTTGTATGCCTTAACCGTTGACATGCTTCATGATACAGGATGGCCTGTTTTTGGAGAGTGGTAATCTGCTACTGGCTCAATATATTACAAAATGTTTAGACACGGGTGATAACTTCGATAGCTCCATTTTAATGGGACTGAAGGAGGACGATGAAGACGAGGAACCTACTACTTCGTCTCCTCAACTGGACGCACCAAAGACAGATCATAACCCTCTGGCACGTCGACAGTCGCGAGAGGAGGAGGAAGCCATCGAAAGTTTGAAACATACTGAGGAAGCACCGAATACCCTTGAAGAACAAACTGCCAAAATGAACGTTACAGACGACGACGACGATAGTCAAGAAGTTAACGAAGCTGTCAGCCCGACTATTGGAGCTAACTCCATGGTAGATGTACTTATTGCATTCTTACGATTTTTGCCCGACCCAGTAATTCCCGTCACCCTGTACAAACGTCTTCTTGATGGCACCCTTAACCCTAATGTAGACCAGGTAAAAAATATCGCATACGTCCAGTAAGGCATGGTATTTTTCCAATCACTGACTCGTCACACCTTGTTTTTTATACATAGCTTATTGAACACATGAGCGCTGTTCATCATAGTGTGCTTCTCTACGTTGTTAATTTCCTTCGGGATGCCATTAAGCATAGTCCTGAGAACTGCGTCGAAGAAAGGACGTCGAAAATCGGTAAGTCTATAGTTCCTGTTAACACAGAAGAAACTATTGTGATGGCGGCTAATATGATACTTCAGTGGACACCTTCGCGACTGCCTTGATGCGTCCTCCAGTGAACTACAGTGACCGTAATCCGAGATTGACAAAGCAAAAGAAGCAACATGTCATGAAAGGCTTATTGGCATAATTGAATCATACGCCTGTGATATTTCGCTTATTTGCTCCATTGGAGCATATTAACTATTAGTCAATTTGATCTTCAACATCAGAGTTATATTATTAAAAATGTACAAAAGCTTTCGAGGATTTTATTGTTGACATAATTGACAGAAAGTGTGAGTTGTTTACTTGCGAGCCTATTTGAAATGTAGGGTTAGATAGTGCAATTTACCAACGACATTACATGATACCACAAAATATACCTTAAGCTTGCGGACGTAGAACTCAAGTTCCTGTCCTTCCAAGATGTAACCGTCGCAGCGGCCAGATTGACCGGGGCGGGAAGAGATCTTAGCTGTAAGATGACGAAAGTAATGACATTTAATATTGCAACCATCGTACTACTGTAAAAGGATCAAAACACTAACCATAAAGACGACCAGCACCGAATTGATCATCAAGGAGAGAGTCAACCTGGGCATCAGCCTGGCGAGAAGCGACCTTACGTTGAACGTGGTTGGACTTCTTCTCAGCTTCAGCTTCACCACCCTTCTTCTTGCCCAAGGTCTTGGCGTAGTGAGCCTCATACCATTGACGGAAAGGAGTAGCATCAACTTGGATGACAGCACCCTTGACGAGAGTGTTAGTGCGGACCAACTCGTTGTTGGAAGCATTGTACACAACGGTCAAGACACGGGTCTTGCGGGTGCAGTTCTGGGAACCCCAGGAGAAGTTACCGGCATCAAGGCGGAGAGCACGGTACTTCTTGTTGCCACCACGAACGCGGACTTCGTGGACACGCTTGGGACCAAGCTTGGTGTTGGCAGCCTGACGACCCAACTCGAACCTAGGAAATGGCGTGAAAGTATGATTAGCTTATGTTGGAAGATTGCCCTGAGAATATAAATTGTATTGATTGGGTTGAGATTGTAAGTGTTCGAAGGAGGGGTCGATGATCGGCTGTCCGAAGGTAAAATCGAACTTTGCGGATATTGATAGTCAAGCAGGTTGATTCATCGAAGAGTTCGAAAAAATTGCTGGAGCAGGTCAAATCTTTGAAGTACGCTGGTTATATTCCTGGAATGTGCTTATAGTCGAAGGCCGTAAAATGAATCGTACATGAAAATATAACTCTAGATAACATACTTTCTCTTCTTTCTGTACTGAGCACGCTTGGCACCAGTGGCACTGAAATTGAGGTGAGAGAATTAGACAATTTGTTTCTTTGCTAAATTGAGCATTCGATGTCCACTCGAAGCTTACCTTCTCTTATGCCTGGAATCTCGACTAATACCTATAACATATCATCCATCCATCATCCATCTGTTAGTGATCGATCAATTGACGTTTCTTCTCTGCTCTACGCCGATGCTTACCCATGGTGAATGAAAGGATAGAAAAAGTTAGTACCTTGGAGTGCTTTTGAACGCCTCGATTCGATTCGGCACGTGACTACTATGAAATTTCCATTTCGCTTTTGCGGTGAGTGTAATATGTTTTGTTCATTTGCTATTCAGCAACGCACCTTATCTTGAGGTTTTAGAGATGAAGGATTACGTAAACTCTTCCTTAAAACACTTTTCAACTAAATTGCATAAGATTGATATGCTTTACCGACGCAAAATGATGTATGTAACTCGATTTTGCATTTCGATGAATATTGTGCCTGAACATGGCTATTGTGAAAGACAGTCAGGATAAGGAAGAGCTTAGATTTCACTACAATAAGTAAGCAGTACATGAAAAACAATTCATTATATTGAACGACATAGAACAAGGTATATGCCATTGAGCGAATATTGTGTACCATGGAGTTTCCTCTAGCATGGAATTTCGATAACGAGTAGAGGATTTCTATTACTCAAATCGTTCCAAGAAAATACACAGATTCTTGATTCATTCATGTAGCTCATGGGTATAATATGCTTATTTATGGTCGCAAGCACTGCATTCCGTAACTTACTTCATTATTCTCAAAGCAAGCCAGAGCCCATTTTCTGGTCAAAAGTGTGACTCGCTTTTTACCAATTTTCAAAATCAAGTTGACAGCAAAAATTGTTTGGCAAGGTTGCGTTGCAAAAACAATACAGAAGAGCGTTGCAATGTCCCATTCAGTACACTTATTTCGACACATTCAAACCTCTCAAGTCATTGTTAGCTTGAAGAAGGCTATGAAGGCATGTTTTTTTCTTCATTCTGCTAGCCATTGACAACTGTTCCTGACTCGTAATCTATAATGTAGCCTTCACAACTAAACCAACTTGATGCCGCAACACAACCCGTCCGTCTTAGAAAGGATTTGTGGCGACCAATGGTCTCCATTAACGGATTCAAGGACCAAGAAACCGCTCAGGCTGTTACTGACGCTTTGTTGCAACGCTCCGAGCTTCGTCAGCTGGAAACTATGTTTTCTGACGAGCACTTAAAATTGGCCAAGCGTTATCGTGGACCAATAGAGCAGGATATTGTCGAAAAGTCCTTAGTTTCATTGCGCGAAGCTCTCGAAACCATCGTCCCAAGACGCCACACCGAAGATTCACCAAAGTTGACTGCTTTGTGGGAACAACAAAAGTTCGCCGATCTCGCCGGTGCTGGAGAAGAGAATAAGTGGCCTGAATTTGTAGAGCACGGACAGCTGGTTTTGAAGAGAAATCGCTTTGTTAAGGAAGCATAGAAATCTCAATCAGTCACCTATACTCAAGCGTGAGCATCACCTAAAATTTTTGCAACTCCCAGCTGCTCATAATGGACTCCATAGACCTCTTGTACATGTACATCACTTTGCCTCTTTCTTTTCTACACCTTTTTAAAAAATACAATAACCTGAATATTTAAAACCAGGAAAGCTCAAATTTTGTACGTTTCGATGATAGAATGAGCAATAACGGGTGGTCGTTGTCGACACCCTTCTTGATTTTCCGTACAGGACATGTACGGCGTTTTGAATGGTAAAGGGAATACGTACGTGTCGCTTACGTGTGAAAATATGCTACATTGCCGTTTATTGACAACCTGATTTTGGTTTATCAAGCAAACAGCATATTACTTTCCATTTTATCAACATTTTGATTGTTCAAATTCTCTTTTCAACCTTTTGTTCTTTTCGTTGCCACGTACCTTTGAATCTTCATGCCCAATGAGCAAAATCTCTGCTTTCTTGAGGGGCCAGCCGGATGGGTTCCGTTTGACAGCGTACGGCTTGATGAACCGTTGATAAACGCCTTTACAGCCCAAATAACATTTTTCTTGATGGTAGGTGGTGGCATTTCCAGAATAGGTTTTCATTTTCTAGACTGGCAGCCGCACCATCTGCTGATGACGAAAACTAGTAACTTGACTTCTTATGGAAGAAAAAGTATTAGGTTAATTTGATGGATAACTCGGCGTTTTCCAGACGTCGGATAACAAGTTCGATGTCTTTCAGAGACTAATGCTCCATACATTGACGTCGGATTTTGAAAGTACATGGCTTCTATCAGCTTTCAGCCCAAGGGTCTTGACTAAGAATCAAGATATTACAATTGAGACTTGAGAGAAAAGACACTGATTGCTTATTAAATTGTATCGCGGTTTTCAAGTGTCAAGTCCAACGTTAATACAACATCTATCATATCACGTTGTTTTGCAAATCATTCACCAAGTAGTTCAGACCTTAGCCAGCAACGTGCGTATCTTTACGTTGGATTGATTTGTCTCTATTCTCTACTATTCTATACAATTATTTGTGACGGTTTCATATCACTCTTCATAGACGGGTATGGTTTCCACAAACGTTCAGCAAGACGAAAGCTCAACTTCTTGAAATTTTTGTAAAAAAAAAAAAGGTGTACGTCATCACATCTTCCACAGCACACAGCCATAAAAATTGCAACTGCCCACAGAAAGTAAAAACTACATATCTTTCTTACCCACATGTCCGTTGTATATTACAAATTTAAGGCCGCCAAAGATCAAGACTTCGACGTTTATACTTTTGACGGGACCGGCACTTCAGTCTTCGATCTAAAGCGAGAGATCATACGTGCGAAAAAGTTAGGAAAAGGAACTGACTTTGATCTAGCGATTTATAATTCACAGTCAAATGAAGGTAAGGAGAATAGAGTTAGTAATCCAACCAATCTTATGCCATCACTCTTTCCTTATCAATAAATATTTGCCATTATTGTTATCAAAGAATACAAAGATGATCTTTTTACCATTCCGCGCAATACCTCCATCATAGTACGACGATTACCACCATCAAGACCAGGTAAAGGTACTGCTCAACGATATGTCAGTGGCGCGATGCCAAATGATGGAAAAGGTTTAGGACAAAGCGGTGCTGGCGTATTACGATCGGGAGCTCCGAATAATGGACCAGGAGAACGCTTTGGCTCTGGAAGAAGCAACGTATTTGATGCGAGACAGCAGCGAATGCAACAGCATCAATCATCACAGGTCCAACCCATGCATTTACCTGCAGACCAACAACAGCCATCTGCAGATCCAGCACCTGAAGACGACTCAGAAGAAGCGAAAATCAAAGCCATGTTCCAGCAAACAACTGATCAATGGGGACAAATGCAGGAAAAAATGGCAGAGTAAGTACATCTTTTCATTTAATTCCTTCGTCTCGGTTAATGTCTTTCTTGTCAAGCGAAAGCTGTTATTACCTTTTGGCAACATCCTTTCGTTTTTCGAGTATACTCTTCATAGCATACCTACAAGTCAACTGCGTATGAAAATGGTATATATTTTGGCCATCGCACAATGGACAAGCTATGTCTGCATTGTGTGTTAACGAAATGATCTTATATGGTATATTGATTGTGGTTGGTGGGCCAAATGGACTATATCATATCATCCATCATACGCAATTGCGCACCATCTATGTATTGACAAAAACAATCGCAATTGAAAGAAGCATTGTATAAAAAATATAACACATTTTTTTACCGCTTGACAGAAAGATATTGAACTACTTTTTGCATTTGTGTTGGATTATTCTGTACAATTGATTCTAATTCATGATTTCCTTTATTTTTACTTTGCGTCAATTCCAGGCAACAATATATCCCATACATGGGCCGTGGAGGTGGAGCAGACTGGCGAGGAGGTCGTGGTGGACGGGGTGGTAGTCGTGGTGGGTTCACACCTGGTGCCGGGCGAGGACAGGATCCCAACAACGCAAATATGCCACAAAGAGCACCACCGCCAAATTACATTTGTTTCCGGTGTGGTGAAAAGGGTACGTAGACAGGGATGCAAAGGATATTTGTAAGAGGAGAGCTACATACTAATTCATTTCAATAGGTCATTTTATCAACAATTGCCCCACGAACGGTGACAAGGAATTTGACAAACATCCTCGTATTAAGCGAACTACTGGTATCCCTAGAAGCTTCTTGAAGGTTATAGAACAACCAAAGACGGTGGTTCAAAGCGGTACTGGAGGTGTTATGGTTACTCCTGGGGGTGACTTGGTTGTAGCTGAAGCAGATTCGTAAGTATTTCGTAATGCAATGCGGTTAGATATCAACGTTGTATACATATTAACTTCTACCAATTGTCTTTTTCCTACAGGGTATCCTGGCAACAATATCAAGCCAAGTCATCTGCCTTGGGATCTAACTTGAACGCCGAACTTGGAGATCTTATTGACACAATACCAGTCCCTGATGACCTACAATGCCCAATATGCTTAGGAATATTCAAAGAAGCAGTCATTACACAGTGTTGCGGTACAAGCTATTGTGATGAATGCATTCGATCTCATATGCTGCTTAATGATCTCAAATGCCAAGATTGTCAAGAAGTCGTACCAGGTGGTACCGATGGTCTCATACAAAACGTTGATGTTCGACAACGAGTAAACAATTACGTACGAGAATTCGCTCGTAACCAGATGGCGAATGTGGGAATGAAACGAGGTGCAGAGGAGACCGATCTAGAAGAATCTGAAGAAGCAATTAGCAATGAGGCAAAGATACCACGAACGGAATGAATGATGCGATCATCGCCTGTGAATCGACAACCTGGAATCTTCCACAGATCTTATTTGACTACGTAGCTATGATCAGTTTCATAAAATGTAAATTTTTGTTCTTCGTTAAAAGAAATACAGCTAATGTGAAAATCCATCGCTTTCTATAATTGAATATTTACGTATTGTTTAGCTTTATGCCCGCTGAGGTTCTAGAACCAACGATTTCAATACATTTGAAAAATTCCCAAATTAGTTGGACAATCCTTTACGAAAATGTGTGAAGAAGGCAGACCACTTAGCGAAAAGATATGTTTGTAAGGATTTTAAATTTGTTTCACAAGAGGCACTTAACCTCTGCATGTTGTACATCTCTTGAAATGATCAGCAACATACATCAAACAAATAAGAAAGTTCACTAGATTTGGGCTCGCGCAAGCATCGTGATGTCTTGTGAGCCTATTGACGTGAATTGGGCAACATACACGTTTAGCGGCGGGTACCTCTCAATTAATTTTCAACATGAATGCGCAGGATATGTATTACTTCATACTTCCAATAAATTGGCTAGAAGTTCTGTTCGTTATTTCACAAAATTTTACAGTAATACAAACGATTTTCAATTGTAAGAAAGGGGAGAAGAAGGGATAGGAGACTAAGTGTTCGTGGTGTCAGCTACAAGAATGACAAGAGCAGTACATAAGATAAACGACGCACAAACAAAGCTGATGAGAAAAAGGTAGTGTAGGAGATTATCGCGATGATTAAGCTACTGATTGGTATTATCATTTGCTTGCGAAGCCGTGTCTTCCCGAGCTTGCTTCTCTGCCGCCTTCTTGTCAGCGTCAGAGGTAACTTGCAACTCTTCATTGTCAGCCTCATATGTAAGGCCAACATCCTTCAAACCGGAAACCGCCTACCACATCATTAAATTATTAGGCGCTGAAAAAATTTCTTTTTGATTACAAAAAATGGGCTGTAATTAAGATATGGTACTGACACTGGGTTCATTGTCTTCCTCTTCGACTTCATTACGTTTCGCTTCGTCATGCTCTGCCTTCTTTGTTACAGCGCTTTGGCAACGTGAAACCATCCAATCACGCCATTCATCTTCGGTCTTGCCATTGAGAATACCGACGATGACCACAGTCATATTGTCGCAGCCGACACCACCGATTTCGCTGTTAGGTGCCAAGCAATCGTCCATCAACTCTTCACAGATAGCCTTGAGAGATTTCCTCTGTCCCAATCCAGCACGAACAAAATCTACAGCTTCTTGATTCGTCTTGCAATCCCAAATACCTATTTGGATTTTTTTGTTTAAAACAACATCAGATCAGTCTCCCGATTTGCATACTAAAAAACTTGCGGTGAAAAAAAATGACAATTGTATAGACGGCTTACCATCACAAGCGACTATCATGAACTCATCATCATCTCCGAGTATGTGTTCGATGATGTCAGGGTTGGCTGTGAATCATTTTTAAACCAGTGAGATTGAGATGAATGAACTACTAGAGTATTTTAAATCGACGTAGACTTACCTGTGACAATCTGCTCTGTAGCGGGCAAAGAGTTGTTCTGTTTGAATTCAAAATCGCCAATGGCTCTTGATAAAGCGAGATTACCTGAGAAAGAAAAAATATTAGACATCCCATTTTCAGTTGGTTTCAGATTTTAGTGATGAATACACCAAACCCACCATTAACACGGCCAAACTCAACAAAGCCACCAGCAGCAACAATTCGTGACGATTCAGTGCGGTTGACGGGCTTATGGTCGTAAGAGAGAGGTTTGCATTTTCCGTGAATGCTAATAACAGCTCGAGAGTCACCTGCGTTACTCTGTCATGTAAAAACAAACACCGTTAGTTATCGATGGCAACGCATAGACGACCAGAAAATGTAACTGACCACTAAGACATGGTTATCTTCTGTGATTAATGCAACAACCGCCGTACAACCAGATGTATCGTTTGCAAATTCCTTGTCTAAAGAAGATGTTGGGGTTGAGATATATTTTTCTCTTTTTTGGGATGTGTGGTTTGTCCACATAAAGCGAATTCTTTACCTTCACGCAAATCCTGGTCGGTTTTTAAAAAGCCATCTCTCAATGCGTTTTCATACTTCTTTTCAGAGAATGTTGGTTCGTCTAAGACTTTCTTGTGCAAAAATTGACCACAGTACTTCGCAACAGCAGCTCCTGGAAATGCGCCAATCAAAGAAAGAAGAAAAAGGATGTGGTACCGTTGGGGGTAAGCTTGTGGAGTACGAACTCGCAGTCAGGACTTGAAAAAAATCTTACCTCCATGACCATCAAACACGGCAAAAAAGCTTGTACCGGTACTTTCGAGGTTTGGGATCGTAGTATGAGCATCTTCCATAGCTATTAGATAGGAAAAAATCAAGTCAAGGATTCGTTAGGTAGCCAAGCAAGCAAAATAATTGAGTGACCGCGGTCACACGACGTCCACAACCAAAAACGCTCCCGATGTTGGCGAAAAGCCATTACTCGAAACTTAGCATTGCTTCCGTGATCGTAGAACAAGATGATGAACAAGATCGTTGGAGGATCACTTGAGGGTATGCTAATGGTCAAGGTCATGATAACAAAGTGCGAAGTTATATATAAAAAGGATACTGATGCGCCAGCCTTGCATTTCTGAAGCTCCATAAATGACACGAGAATCACCTCCGTCGGTGGAGTGTTTTTCTACAACGGGCTCAGATAGCGTTTGTCCCATATTTTTGAACGTGTAAAGGTAAGTTTTGAAATTTATAAGAGAGAAAGGATTGATAGACTTAGAGGAGCTAGTTCACACCCAATGCCATGCAGCTGCCCCAATTTTGTATGATGTCACACATTGCGAAAAGCGCGAGTCAAAAAAAAAAGTTAGACCACGTAAAAAAAGGGTTTCTATCGATCGAGTATTGGCTGGGCTTCTATGGTTTGAATGTAATCATATACATGGCTACGTTGTATACTAGAACTCGGCAGATCTTCTATCATCCGACTTATTCTTTTTATAATAGCTTGCAGTCCTCGAAGATCCGTTTGTGATTCGGGTGCATCGCTTACAGGTAAAACGTCTTTGCAGCATACTATTCCGCTTCTTGGTGTACCGCCGTAGGTACCGTCTAGCACTCGGGCCACAAACGATACCATAGGATCGTATGTTCCATCTGCCGTCAAATAGATTGTGGAGTCCTTTTCGTTCGAAACCCGCTTTATAAATAGATTTTGTAGTTCCTCGTCATCATCCTGAATAGATTTTTCTTCATCCAAGCTAGATCGACGATGGATGTACATGTCATTGAATAATGATTCTTCCAAGTTTCGCATTGTGCTATTACTCTCTTCACTATCGTCACTTTCATATATGTCAGTTGGGATACCGCGCGACGAATCATCGGAGTAGTTTTGTCGAGGATCTGTGTTTTGCCGTGGTCGCCTTCGTGGTGGTGTATAATGTGTTTCTATCTCGCTATCTTCATCGCTACTGTCATCCTCAAAATCCGTTAAGAGCTCTATGTTACGCAACAAGAAATGTGTGTGAGCATTCACACGATTTTCGCTGGGAGATTCGTTATCGTATAAGCGCAGGGTTGCCGGAGGAAGAAGTAGTCGGAGAAAGTTTAGACGAGAGCGGAAAGGTAAGTGGATTGTCTGAGAGCCTTCCCTGTCCCTCTGTGGAGATTCTGACCGAATGTGAATTGGCATGGCCAGCTGTGCAATTGCAAGGAGGCAAGCAGGTGGATTTTTTGGTGAGGCGGGCGCTCAAACTTTTTTTTCTTGGAAAAACTATGTGGAAGGGAGGGGTGCTTTTAACTCAGAGACTCGTATTCGCTCACGCAATGTTTCAGCTGACGATATACGTTGTTACAACTGTATTTGGTACCAAGTAATCCATTCGATGTTAGCTGCATGTAGGCGACATGGCTGCAAAAAGTTGATAATACTACCGTTAATGCGTCATTCGCATCGATCGTCGATACGTAATGAATCTGGGACAGGCGGTTACAATTATGTCACATATCTTGCTTGCTGCGTCTAAATGATGATCCCTCTTTTTCATCGAGTTGTTACTGACTACTGTAGTCTCCGCAAATATAGTGTACTGTAGGGTAGGGGAGCAGAATGGTAGTGCTTATGATTGAGCGCGTGAAGAGTTACAAATACATTCATATATAAATGATGCGAGCTGCTTTGGATGAAATTTTATTGATCTTATTTACGAATTTGAAATGAAATTTAGCTGGTGATTTTTTTGTGTATGTAGTAGTTCTTTAGAAACCTCCACGACCTCCTCTGAAGCCTCCACGAGATCCTCCACGGGGAGCACCACGAGAGAAACCGCGTGAAGCACCTCGGGGTGCTCCTCTTCCACCGCGGGGAGCACCACGGCCACTGAAGCCACCACGGCCACCTCCTCGGCCACCACCTCTCTTTTCTACCTTGCCTTGAAGACCGGTAGGCTTTGAGGCTAGTAGTAATATTTGGTAAGTCTGTGTCAAATGATTCATGATAAAAAAAAATTAGGTATGAAAATTTCCACTAACCTTTACCAACAACCTTGGGCTTTGGCAAGAATCGCTCTATGGGAAGAAGTTTGTCGGTGCCAATGTAGAACTTGTCACCAGCAGAGTAAGATCCAGCTTGGATTCCATCTTGAGTCTTGACAGTGAAATATACTTCGTTCAAAGGTCCGAGAATTTCGTCAACCTTGCCGATTTGTGTTTTATTTTCAATGAAGATTGGAGCGTTGAAGTAAGGGATTTTTGCGTTGATAGACTTGCAGACAATTTCACCTTCGCAAGCATGCATGAAGCTGCCCATGGCTGTGATATTACAAAGTTAAAATTTTAATTAGTTGCTGCAGATGTCGACCAGTCGAGCGTCATATTGGCGGGTGTCACTTACGAACAATTTCATCAGGAGGACCTTGTTGGAAACCACCTCCGAAGCCACCTAAAAGAGAGGAAAATGTCAGTCAAGTCAATATCAATATTGTATATACGTATTGGTAATTGATGTTCTTACCTCGGCCACCGCGGCCACCGCCTCTGGGAGCACCTCGGAATCCTCCACGTCCACCACCTAAAAGTGTTTTTTGTTAGATATATGGCGGGAATTGACGGTCTAAGTAACATTACATACGTCCACCACGATCACCAAATCCTCCAGAGCCCATTTTGTTTAGATTATAAAAGTTGGAGACTGTGTAAGAGGTTTGCCTAAGCGTTGAATAGACTTTTGATACAAAATCAAAAATGTTTGCACCTTGTGGCTTAGATTTGAAAGTATTGTGACTGCCATCTTGAGAGCACCAACCCAATGTGAGGGAACTCATTCACCTCTGGTAAAACAGCTCCTATTATTCTGGTAGCAAGGAGATATTTTAAAATGATAAATACATACTAATGTCATTGACTGAAAGGAAAAATAGTGAAAGATGATGATTTACTTTTTAGCGAGTCTACCAATAGTCTTTACTTTATCCCATAAAGAATGTATAACAATCGAGTTTCTATGGTAAAAGCAAGCCATAAACTTCAGAATTTTGACTTTATCGTCAGCACCACGGCTACGATACTAGAGCCATCATTTACCAACAACCACGTTAACTATTTTTCATGAGCTGAAGAAATACAGCATTCAGTTGGTGTTCAGCTGATATATAGTCTAATGCAATTGGATTAGTCTGAAGAGTAGTTATGTACCTTATTGCCCATTCATTATATCTTTTTGAACGTTTCCGGGCATGTAAAAATGTTACTTGAATTTGACTATCAGTGCTTTTAGCAAAGCAACCTGTAAAATGCACTCTTTCCTAATGATGAGTCCCTGGTTCCAATGTTGTTTGGGTTGCACTACCCTGTTTACGCCTTTATTTTATCACAAATGAAAATGAAGGTGGTACGTGAAAATCCCCACTGCGATCGGGGGACATTTGATGACGTTTGAGGAAATTTCAGCTCCTGCCAAACTGACAAATTTCACTTAACTGTTGTTCAGTGTACCTGTCTATTAAACTTGCTATAACAACTGCCCCTCGGTGCACTGAATACTACATGTCAGATCGTCGAGAATACTCACCTCCACGTGGAGGACAACGCTACTCAGAATGGTCTGATGAAGAATACCCACAAAGTCGTGGCCGCGAGAAATTCAGGTCAGAACGGGGTGCGGACAAAGACAGAAGCTATTTAGAAGATTACGAAAGAAGAAAGAGATCAAGGCATAGCCCATCGCCTCCAGAAGGTATGACATCAGTTTAACAGATCCTGCCTCTAGTTTTCCTTACTAAACGCGGAATGTGCGCTTGTAGATCGTCGATACGGCAGAAGACGACTATCTTCATTCTCACCAGAATATCGCGGCCCTTCACGTTCGCGCTCAGATCGCCATAGCCGTGGTCGTGAACGTGAGAGAGATCAAGATGGAGATCATTACATTCCAAATTATGACCGTGATGGCTATGCCCCAGCACCGAAGTATAGTCAGTTGCCAGAAAATACTATGCAGTATGGTTATCCAGGTCAGTGAATTATGAGACCAATGTAGCGTATGTTCCGTAACTAGCATAATGACAGCTTGCAATAATGTATGTTCAGATATGCAAATGCTCGGATGGCAAGGACCTGGTGCTAAGTATGTTGATAATGGTTATGCTTTATGCACGGTATTATGAAAAGCTTATACGGTCATTTGTTATAGCAGCCCTACCGTAGACCCAAGTCAGTTGGACTATTTAATAACTTTCAAGCAATACTGCGACTATATTCGAAGCACAAACCCTCGCACTCACTTTGACGATGACGAATATACAAAAAAATATACTGTATATAAGGAGAAGTTTAACGCTAAGCAGCTTGCCACCTTTTTCGAACAACAAAAGGATAAAGAATGGTTTCAAGAGAAATACCACCCATCACTGTCGAAAAAGAGAAAAGAAGAACTGAAGCATTTGAAGCAGCGATACTACAATCAATATCTGATCGACCTTGAGAATGGCAAATATGATGATGTACGATTCGATGAGCCAGAAGGTGGTTTTAAGCAACAGGATACTCAAATGTCAGGCACTGCTGAGGGAGAGGCAAGCGAAGAATGGGAACCAAGATTGATCATCAAAACTGTTCCTCCCACAATCCCTCGAAATAAAATTGTTGAAGTAAGTATTTGGGCATTGGAGGATCAGCAGGCTGCAGTATTTTAACAATTTATGGTAGATGTGTGAACAAGTCGAAGGATTTGATTATCTTGCCTTGTCCGAACCCACACCAGCCAAGAAGTTTCACCGGCTTGGTTGGATCAACTTTAAGGAAGGCACTGATATCAAAGCTGCGTTTGATAAACTCGATAATCAAAAGGTACGGAATGGCTACAGGTGGTACATATCAACGCAAATGCATTAATATACTTACCTTTCCTCATTAGATTGATGATTTTACATTCCACTTAGCTATGAACAAGATTCAGTCCTCTCAGAATCGCGTCCCAAGACATGCGCCAGAAATTTCAAATACCACCGAGAGGATCAAACTGGACTTGGAACGGGCGAAGCAAGTAGCAAAAAACTTGGAATCGGAATTGGGAGACAATGTAAATGGCCTGGAATTGGTTGAAGTCAGAGCAAAGCGTTTGTTAGAACAGCATGACGAACGGTTGCAAAATGGCGAAAATGAAGAGGATCCCGAAGGTTCAAGCAGTGAAGAGAAAGAGGAAAGATGGAGAATTAAGCGACAATTGGATATCATTCTGACATATCTCAGAAATGCCTTCATGTTTTGCTACTATTGTGGACTAGAATGCGAATCTTTTGACGAGCTAGGAAAAAAATGTGTGGAACCACACTATCGAAAATCTGCACTACTATCAGGGGAAGGAAGTGGTGACCCCAAAGATGCCAAGAGGGGTAGGGTTCTAGAGCTTTTTAGTTCTCCAATCGTCATATGTATGATATCTAACCTATTTGTTTTAGTCGCAAGGTGGGCAGAGAACCTTGATCAGAAGATTGATTTGAAGATCAACACCCCCGATGACCGTACGCTGGAAAAGATGGGCGGCAAGGTGCTCCAAAAGTAAGAACTTCATAGTGCCATATGCCTCAATAATTGATTGTATGCTGATAGCCATCTTTATAGGGAACTCGATGCATTTGTTGAGCAAAATGTGTTGAAGGAACACGATGCCAAATTCAAGTGTAAAGTCAAAGATTGTAAAAAGGCTTTCAAAGGATATGGATATGTTGAAAAGCATATCAACATGAAGCATCCAGAAGAGGTTGAAGCTATCAAAGCTGAAGTGGAGTTTTTCAATAATTATGTGCTGGATCCGAACCACTTGCTTCCAACATCTGGTCAGCAAGGCTTACCATCCGGCAATGTTGCCGGACTACCTCTCAACACATCATCTGCCCCACCGTTTATGATGGGAGTAGGTAATGGTATGCGAATGGGAGGAGGGTTTACACCCGTGCAAGCGGCGGTAATGGGAACGCCCTGGAATCAGATACCAAGAATTGGATTCAATGAACAAAATTCATGGTCTGTTATGCAGCGAAGAGGCTCACGGAATAGCGCTTCAGATATGCACGGCCCTGGTGGCGTGCCAAGCGGCGCAAGGTGAGATGATGAACCACTTATACAAAATGTATCAATGCACCCAGTTACTAATCAAAATTTTAACAATAATAGTCTTGATATGCCGAAAGATCCACGCCAAGTGACCTCTTACGTAGATCTTGATGCTCCTGCTGAAGGTGACTCAGAAATGTCTTTTCTCTAGATAGTAAACCTCTGTCGGAAAAAAAGATCGCTTGACATAGTAAATACTATCAGTAATATGTAAATGCAATTGCAAATTGAAGAAACAATGGCACTGTAGTCATAAAGTCAATGTTGCCCTTCATTCCCCTTTTTATGACTATCCTCATCGGCAAAATATAGAAACCTTGACCAGCTCATTCTATCAACATATTCAATTTTGAATGCAGTGAATTACAGCAGTACGGTCGTCAGTCGTTTCAGTTATGATGGTATCTTGATAAATCCTTTGTCTTACTTATTAGCATGGTCAGCGTTTTGCAATACGTTTCTGTATGCTGATAACAACATGCTTATCCTGTGAGGCCGCCATGAAAAAAAATAAAAAAGAGAAGGGGGTGAGTAGTTATAAGCGTAGCCAACCGTTCGTATAGAAAAAGGTATTGTGATATTAGGCTTTTTGACAAATGCTTGATAATTTGGTTTTAGTGATCGAAGTAGCAAAAATTTCAATTTTTGGACCAACGTTGAATTTGATGACGTCAACCATAACTTCAATACCATAGCTTGTTCCAAGTCCAAGTTGTGAAGTGTGAAGATTTGTACATTGACATGACGGAGCACGAAAGCACGATTGACCTCAATCCAGCGGCGGACGAGATTATCGACGACAGCATGGCAGTAGACGATGGTATGTTTAGTTTGCTTGGGCAAATCACGAAAGGATCGACTTCCATTCATAGTCATGATCAAAAGACGCACCTGGAACGTGAATTTACATTAGCCTCAAAACACATAATACTCACGTTACTTCTGATCAATAGCCCCTGCTGTAAAGAGAAAGGGAAGAGGATTTGCTTCTACGGCAGGTAAGCTCGACTGTTTAAAATTTGAATCGCTTGATCTTAAGTGAAATCTTAACGATGCGTTTTCTTGACAGAATCCCGCGTTTCAAATAAATACGACAGCTATGATCGTATGGATGAGGACTCAACCGTCCAAGTTTCTACAAATGCTCAGAGATGTAAGCGCACATATTCAGGAACATTGAGCTTTCGCCATTTTTGCTAATGATGTTCTTTTATAGCCGTCGAAGGTTGGATCGTCGTTGTTACCGGCGTGCACGAGGAAGCTGATGAAGAGGCTGTTACAGAAAAGTTCGCAGAATACGGAGAGATAAAAAACTTGCACCTTAATCTCGATAGACGAACAGGTTATGTTAAGGTATAGGAGAACGACCGATGTGTTTAATGAATTCTGGATCATGGATGCTTACATTTCATTTTGAACTTCCATTGTAGGGCTATGCGCTAATTGAATACGAGACATACAAAGAAGCCAAAACAGCAATCGACAGCGCCAACAACACCCAATTCTATGAACAAACCATCCACGTAGACTTCACATTTGTACGACCTCCAGAAGGTTCCGGCAGACAACCAGACCGTAGAGATAGTAGAAGACGTCAACGAAGTGCTAGCCCAGGCAAGAGATGGTAATTTGTGCTTAATGCACCATCTTCGGCAGCAATATCAATCCGATAACATCGAGTTGCCATATTACAATTAAAAGACAAAAATAAAAAATTACTTCTGTATCAATGACGTCGTCAGGATTTCAATGTCCCTCACACTTATAAGCTCTAGTGCAGAAGTGGTTGTTCAGCTCACAGTATAACAAATGCGCATACCTGCACAAGGTCGGTCATGTTACAACCTTTTACTCCAGCAGCATACATACGAGTACAGCTTTTAAACTTTTTATATGAATTACAGAACAACCAGTATTAGAAAGTCTCATAGGCATTCGACATCGGCTATCGGCCTTAAAAAAGGATAGAGATTCATATGCGAAGCCCGATGTCGTCCTCGGCTTATGGAGCGATACAGAAAAGCAGATAGAAAAATTGTGCGAGATACGCTCGGAAAACATATGGAACTCTGATAGCAGAAATCGACTCAATGATGTTCTCGACGACGTCATGTCTCTCTTGTCGCTGTTCTTTATGAGCATAGGCAAGACTAGAGAGATCCCCGCTGTATACGCTCAGCTAGTGACCGTCAAAGTAAGCGTTGCCGTCATAACCGACCCATTAATAGGTTTATAACATTCATTTCCCATCGCTATAGCAATATCTTGATCAATTGGTTGAAATGGGTGTCTACACAGAGGCATTATTAATTCCAACTGAAGGAAGATTAAATGACATCAAAAGTATTATAGACATGAATGCGGACAAGCCAGAAAGTACGCCAGCGGTAACTAGTCTTGTGCGACGAAAGCTTTCAAAGTGCAGTAAGTTATCTTTCTGAAAATTCCTTTTGGAAGCGTTCGTCAGTTGATTATTTCTATTTGCCTTCTATAGAGGAGACGCTCGCCACATTATTTGCCAACCTGCATGAAGTGTCACCTGATTTGTAAGTTCGCCATTTGAGCTTATAAACGACACGACAAACAATGACTGACGGTATCAAATTGTAGAAAACCCATACAAAATGAACTTGTGGAGTTGCGCCGACAACTTTCTCTGTTAGCAGGTCGAGCGTGTGGCTTTTCAGATGTCGATATACAAGAAATCCAGAAAAGGGTTTGTGGTTTTATTAATTTGAACAGCACGCCATTTCGGACTGAGTTAACACTTGCTTTCATAGTTGCGAACAATTGATAATACGAGAGTTGATGGCAAATTTTTAGCTCCAAATGGATCTATACCTGCAGGACAAGCCTTGGTGGTCGGCTTATTGGAGCAGCTTTTCGAGGAAACACATGATTTGATGGCCTCGACAGACAGCGTATCGGAATCTCTTGTTCCCATAGCAGAAAGGCTGAAGGAGATCAAATCCAAATTAGAGCGACTATCCTTGACCCATCGATGGACTCTTCGAGAAACGGATTTATACACATTTCAGGTTCGAAACTTAACTTGTACTACATGTGTCTAAATGGACATCAAACTCACTCGTCATTGTAGCTTCAATTACAGGAGATCGAAAAATTGCGAGTAGGAGGCAAATTCTTGGATGCTGAAGGCAAAGTGCCTGAAGGCCAGGCTTTGTTAAATTTCTTGTTGCGAGCATGCTATAGGCTGATGTCTAAAATGCTCAGTGAAAGTGTTCCTGTCGCTGAGGCTCTCATGCCAGTCTACAACCAGCTCAGCACAGTTAGGCGATGTCTGCTGGAAGTGAACAAATGGGGTGCACCAGATTCTGGTAAGTACATACAGAATTCTACTCAACTGACATTGGAATGAAAGGCTTACATGGCTTTAATTGGCAACCACAGTCCGCGAGCTATATCCATATCAAATGAAGTTGGCAAGCATCGACAACATGAGAGTCAATGGTACATTTTATGACGAAGATGGAATGATACCGGAAGGACAAGGATTATGTGTAGCTATTTTGAACGAATGCTATGATATACTTCATGATTTAGTCTCTAAAGTCGAGGATGTGGCCAGCGATGGCAGTGACGAAGAAGGGGAGTGAATGTAATGAATACGCCAAACTTAGATCAAGCTTCGAATTGGAATAAAACTTGTACTATCAATAATGTTTCATCATACACAAAACGGAAGGAATGAGATCAGTTGAGAATTTATTTGAATGAGACTGGCAAAAACTGGTGTTTTTACGCAAAAGTTCATCTATAGAATTCTTTAGTCGAAAAGACCTGTAAACGAGGAAATAGTAAAGTTAGTTTATACCCAATTTCATAGACATACATGGAGAAACTCAATACTAACCGAAGCCCATATCGTCATCAGACTCCTCCTTCTCCTCTTCCTTCTCTTCAGCAGCGGCTTCCTCAGCGGCACCACCAGCAGCAGCACCACCAGCAGCAGCAGCGGGGGCAGCAGAACCAGCGGAACCGATGTTCATGAGGAGACCAGCAAGGTCTTGGCCAGCGAGGGCCTTGGCGTAAAGGGAGAACCAGACGGGCTCAACTTCGACGTTAGCGGCCTTGACAAGGGTGGAGAGCTTGTCAGCCTACAACCGAAAAAAAAGGTCAGTTGAAAATGTCAGCTTGTGTGAATCAAATCAGTGTGCAAATTTTCTCGTCGTTGCATCGGCATTTCGACAATTGCGGTTTAATGAAAGGTTGTAACTCACGGTAATCTCAATACCGTCGTCCTGGAGGATAAGAGCTGCGTACACAATGGCGAATTCGGCAGACATGTTGGTTAGAAAGGAGGAGCTTCTTTGGGTGCGAAATTTTTGCCAATTTTAAGAAAAAAAAAACACGGATTTGAAGAGCACGTGACCTGGATCAAAGGTGCATGTCGTTTGAAACGACCATCTTGTCCATAGCCGCAAAAGCAGTTCAAGAATCCATTCTATTATGAAAAACATCCATAAATTATGTGTTCCTGTGGCTAACGGTATTTTAGTCTCAAGAAGGACACCAGTGGTAATACTCAGTTAGTGTATGGTAACTTGGCAATTACATAGTCTTGGCTTCAATATCCATCGACAAAATAGTATGTTCATTTAACATTTATAAGGATATAAAATTACATAAGAAACGACCTTCTATCTTCGACACTCTACATCACTGCTACGGTCAGAAAGTGGGTTCACCAAGGCAATCCATAGATGTCACAAAGACTTCGTTTCTACTTCATATTGTTGAAAAGAGAGTTTGTCATCTTCAATACTTGAATCTACTGCTGCGACTTTTATTTCATATATCAGGCTTCATACAGCGGAGCCACCTTCACTGTATGCTTAGACAAGTTTAATCTGTGACGTACTGCCAGATCAGCGTTTTTACTTCAAGAGACAAGCGTAATTTTCTGTATCCTGACAGAATCTACGACTTTATTCATTCCTAAACATCTTATGGCCTGTTTTTCAACTTACTATTGGGGGTTACTGTTAACAAGCACAACATTTACTACGTGGTGAAAAACTTGCGTATCAAATATATGCCATTTGATTGGTCGGCGTCATAAATTTCCCATTTTGACTTTCGTACAGGCCCAAAAAAGATAGCTCTTCTGCAAAGGCATCGCGATAGATCATCAAACATGACTCAACCAGTTCACTCCGTTCTGTTTGACTCCAACGCTGATTCCAACGCATACTATAACCAACAAGCTGCCTCTGGAGGAGATAACTTGCAATTCTATTCATCATCTTATGGCGATAATTACAATGCCTCGCCTTCATACTACGGCAATGCACCTCCCGGCCCGCCAGCCAACATGCAAAGTGGTAATAACTTCGACTACAGTAGATCCCCTGGATCTTTTTGGAGTGCATTTGGAACAGGTGGATTCGATGATGAGCCTCCGCTAATGGAGGAACTTGGCGTCAACTTCCAGCACATTAGAGCAAAGGTGAGATTCAACTTATTCAGGGCATTTGCATAAACCCACAGTCTAACTTGTAATAATAGAGCATGGCCGTATTGAATCCTTTTAAACCTGTTCCATCCAACATTATGGACGATGCCGACATGGCAGGACCTCTGCTCTTTATCCTTATGTTTGGCGTTTTCCTTCGAATCACTGGTAAAAGCCATTTTGGATACATCTATGGTGTAGGAGTGCTTGGCATGGTGTCTATCTTCCTCATCCTTAATATGATGAGCCAAACTGGTATTGACTGGTCACGGACAGCGAGCGTTTTGGGTTACTGCCTACTACCTATGGTCATGCTCAGTGGATTTAGCGTTGTGCTTCAATTAGGAAGTGCCATTGGATTTATCTTGTCAGTCGTTAGTATTCTATGGTGTACCTTCTCAAGCTCAGGCATGTTCACGAGTGTTTTGCACATGAATGAGCAACGCTTTTTAGTCGCTTACCCTGTAGGTTTATTTTATGCCTGCTTTGCCTTGATGACCGTATTTTAGAGGTCTTCGCTTTTCTTTGAATGTATATAATACAATACCGTGATCGATCAATAATACAGGCAATAGATGATTTTAATCTTCGCACTGTTAAAACCAGCACACCACGATTTGAAAACAGAAAAAAGTGCTTTATTACAGCATTGAATTTATAAATGTGAAATAATCAGTCACCTCTTCGTCTTGGCGATCGTGATCTGGAGCGTGATCTTCGTGGTCGATCCACGTCTTCGTAGCGTCGACGGCTGTAGCGATCCGCTTCACGATCCCAGTCAGCATCTCGGTCATAATACGGACCTTGGCTGCCACGACGATGATTGTCCCTGCGATAGTCGTCTCTTCGTTCTCGATCAGAATATCGTGAATGATCTCTGTCCCTACCTCCATCTCTGCGATCTCTCTCGCGGTTGCGATCACGTCTGTCGTAGCCTCCTCTGCGATCGTCTCGTCTGCCAGTATGACGTGAAGTGGACTTCATTTGGGAGTTATCATTAAAATCAAGGTACATATATATATATGTGTATTCGATGAAGAGTGTATCACTTACCTCCATTTTTTCTAAAGTGTCACGAATTTTTTGGTATCCTTGATGCTGCTTACCGGAGAAGTGAGAATCCAAACGGTCTGGCGCATCTCCTGTCACAAGAAATGCTCCACAAATTGTGCAAACTTCCATTTTCTTATCTGAACGTGCGGCATTATCTGCTTTCTAAAAATTTCATTCAGATTAGGGATAAAGTACAGGCGGAAGCTGCCATTCTAGAAGCATATAACTTACCTCCTTCAGTATGGCATGCTCAGCTTGGAGTCGTTCGACTTCCCTGGTCAAGTCGGTAGCTTCCTGTACACGACCTTCTTCTCCAGCCTCTTCAATCTTTCAAAACATCAGGAAAAGTTAGCTACAATCAACCATTAAAACTGTTATCATTTCTTGTCATCCACAAACCTTTGCTAAAAGATCTTTGATTTTGACATCAAGCAAGACTAGTTTTTCTTCTCTTTCACCTTTAATGGCCTCAGTATGCTGCAGAGAGCAAGTTAATATTTTACATATTACATGTTGAAATTCTTTGAAACTTAAGTACCTTGTCGTCCATGGATTGAATCGTTAATCTGCCTCGGCCTCGTCTGATTTTCTTATCCAAGTCATCGATGAGAAATGTCAGGTATTTCACAAAGTCCTGTTCATAGGGATATTTATATTTGTCTGGACTATTCTGGTACTTCTCCTTTAATCTGTCGTTATGAATTTTGTCGCATGGTCCTATGAAACAGAATATGTTCAGTGTTGGAATCACAGAATGACTCAGCAAATGGCACATACCTAGATCAGATTTGGTATTGGTGAACAGCGATGAAGGACAAAATTCGACCAAGTAATGCTTGCAAACCTATTATGACGCATCGAAAGGTGTTAATAGAACAAAACATATCAATTATAATACTCCAAGTCAATAGTTGATTATACCGAATCGTCCCAAAAGTCCTTGTTATCAACATCGACGTACTGCGACATCAGCTCATCGAGCATAGCCTTTTGAGCATCTATTCAATAATCAGTACAAAGATCAGTTATTGAGTCATGATCTGAACGGTATATGAGAGAATAACTTCGATGCTTACCCATGTTGTCAAATCAGTGAAAGGCGCGATGATCTGAATCACGAAGCAGTAAGGTGAATTTCAATGGCCTCCTGGCACACGTGACGGCTCTTTCAAACCTTTTTTTTTTTTTTTTTTCTTACAGCCCGCCTTAACTCATATCCTACTATTCAAATGACACGCTACACTAAGTTAGGTCGAAAGCAGCACGTAGATAGTGGAAGCTGGGAGTCTGCCCCCTTGACTCCGGCAAAGGTTAAACACCCAAGATCCCGCGACGATGGAGAGCAAGAAGGTAGCGGGTCGGGACAGAACAGTGGAAACAAGAAGAGAAGCTTCTCCAAGCTGGATGGTAAGGAGTGACTAGGGCTGCTCATTTACAGGGTTCAACGTTATTCAAATTGTTTTGAATTTAGGCCAAGGAGAACAGAGGATGTCTGCTAATGAGAAGAGACAGAAGCGTAGAGCCGTGCAAAAAACCACCAATACGGTATGTGGCATCATTTTGCTCCAGTCACAGTGTATTTTTACTTGCAGCTAACGCATAGAATTGCAGATATGTTTTGCTTGCCGACAGAGGGGTCACAACAGCAGAGATTGTCCCAATTCAAAAGAGCAAAGCACCGGAATCTGCTACAACTGTGGATCAACCGAGCACTCATTGAAGGCTTGCAAAAAGCCTAGGAATGGGAGTAGGTGTCTGCCTCTAATGGGTTTTTATAGCCAAGTTCCATAATACTAATTCCCTTTTTTTTTTTTAGCCAAGTTACCTTTTGCTAAATGCTACGTCTGTGAAGGGACAGGACATTTGGCTGGCCAGTGCCCTAAAAATGAGAAGGGAATGTACCCTAACGGTGGCAATTGCCGTTTCTGCGGTAAAGTCGACCATTTGGCCAAAGACTGTAAAATGACAAAGGAGGAGGCTGGCACTTCCGTTGTTGGAAAGATTGACTTGTCCAAGGGTGCGGATGATGACGACTTCCACATCTTTGTTGAAGAGAAACAGAAACTTGGTGAAGAAGCCAAGGTTGAAAAGGAACTTGAAACATTTGTAGAGAAGCGAAAGCCTCAAGCAAAGAAGAAGGTTGTCAAGTTTTAACTAGACTCTCTACAGTTATCATTTTTTGTAACATAATATACTCAAAATTGTGCATTATCAGGATCCCATTTAAAATCAAAATTTTACAGTAGTTATATCAGCTGCTTTGAACCGAACAGGCTTATATTGCAGACTTGACATTTGCCTGGACAACTGTATTAGCTTAAAAAGAGTACGACCGTAACTTCAAATTTATAGGTGATATATATGCCTCGATTTGTGTTTGGAAAAGTTTGTCATGTATTTCCGAAGAATATGGAGCAAAAATGCAGAGTCAACTTTCAAACGAACAAAGAACAAAATAGCGGCGAGAGCGCAATAACTAAAGTAATTCACCAACTAAAAAAACGCTAATTTACAAAACCATGGCGCAATAGTACAAGAGTCGAAGTGTCAAAGCAGAGACAAATAAGTGGGAAGTGTTACAAAATGGGTTTGCATAAAAAGGGTGATGAAGAAATCTACTGCCGTGGCTGATTGAACTCGCTGTCCTCGTCAAAACCCTCGTCATAGAATTCGTCAAAAGTGTCCTCCCTATCTGATTCATCTACATCGGTATCCGTCGTGTCGTCATCCGCAGGTTCTGATTGTTCACTTTCCGGATCTAATCGAAGGTTGTCCATGGTCTCGCTGTAGATAGTTATTAGTTAGTATTACGCAGAATTTGATACAATGGTCTTAGATGTTCGCATCAAGTACCTCAGTTCTTCAGTGAGACTATAGTCTTTATGATGGTTTTTGAGCTTTTGCAGTTTATACCTTAGGTCTTGTGACTATGAATGAAGTAATTTGAGTTGACAGTGTCAGCAGAAATTATCTTTGAAATGCTCATCTCGAAGTATGATAATTTGACATATTATAACTAACCTTTTGAGTCTGCTGGTGTGAATCTTGTAGCTGCAATGACTCGTTCAATGAAATCATTCGTACTCGAGCGTTCTGAAAATATACGACGAAACTTAATTACATCTTCGACGAAGGGCAATTGTATAAATGCATGCTGTACTTACATTATTTGGGTCGTTGTTTGCATCATTGTTACTTCCCTCGGCTATTGAAGATTTTCTAGTCCTCATCATACCGCTAGAGACATACTGATTATTCGATGCTTGGGCATTGGCAAGAGCCACAGAGTGTTCTCGCCCGTTTTCTTTGTTTTTCAAAGTTAGTTTGGAGATGGCGTCCGTTAATGGGGCGTCATCAATATCATTGTCGTCTGACGGCTCTTGGATTGCTGTCTCTACTGGAGAAGCCTGGAAGTTTCCATCCGGTTTTAGTTGGGCTAAAAGGCTATCTATTACAATGTTAGTGGCACGTAATTTTTCGCCTTTGTCAGGTAAAGTAGCCACGATGGTCCTAAATACATATATTTTTTTGTCACAGTCAAAAAGTCAATATAAACAGAATGTTGATCTTGGAGTGAATGACTAAAGAATGTATACTTACGGATTTCCCAAAATGTGCGTGTTTTTCTTTCTGATATCGATTAACTCTGATTCTTGACATTGCTCCAAATCGCGGACATAGCCTGCTGACAGGCTGTGGTCTGAAGTTGGGTTGTTGCGACTGCGGCTCATCTTTGAGCCAGGGTTATTATGCACGAGATGTCGAACTTGGTTATGAAGCCTTTGTTCACTGTTATTTAGAACAGAAGTCGACTGCTGTCGTGGTCGTTGCTGTTGGCGCATAGGTATGGATACTTTCGTGTTAAGCTTTTTTTTTTTTTCTTTTGGTAAGGAAACAAGCAGAGCCTTGAAGAGACATGACTCAAAAAATCTCCGCCACTGGGTCACGCGGAGCGTCACAACTTTGAGTGCTCGGCATGTTTGAAGCAAAAAAATGATTGATATTGTTAAAACAAATGGTATTTATTGGTAGAAGAGCTACCATCCTCCACTATTTTAATAAAGGAAAGGGAAGAGCCTGAACAAAAAAGTGATGAGATTACACAGGAATGTTATAGACAGCCAGCACAGCAGATGCAAAAAATGAACATACCTAGCAGTTTCATCGGCGTAGGCCTGATAGTCAACGCCAAATCTTTCGAATAGCACTTCCTCCTCAACTTGAATTCGTCGAATTAGTGCATATGTGACCAGACCGGCCACAAAGATCAGAACAAACCAGTTTGTGGCGGCCAATCCGAAGCCAACCCATATCAACAATGTTCCCATATATCCTGGGTGTCTGATAACTTTATACGGACCATCTGTACAAATGAACCTAAGGAAAAATTGCGTCAGGGCTACGGGCGGGCACATTGTCTTGCAAAAAGCGAGTGACTTACATATCATCTGAAACAGTAAGATCAACTACAAAGAATTGGTTGACATGGATTGCCCAGAGTCGTAACAATACACCTCCAACCATCCATCCAAGGCCAACCCAGCCGAGGAACGACCACATATGACCTACGCCAGTAGTGAGCCAGATGGGAGCGAGTAAAGATAAAATGAAGCTGGTAAGCAAGAATCGGCCACTTCCGCGATCATCTTCCGTGACATAGCCGCTTTGTAAGTTACGAGCAGATCTCTCGCGGTTAACTTTGGCGAAATATGCGAAATCCGCGATTGCGACCAAGTAACTTAAGATCAATGCCACACCCATTTCGTACTGATGTCGAGTCGAGAAGAATAACAACTCCGAAGACGAACTTGGCACGAAGGACTACATTTGTGTGTCACTAAAAATGTTCCCTTTCAGAGACTAGGGCAGGAAATTGGGATTATTGCCAAATACATGCTAGATGTAACGATGTTACAAGGTGATATGCATTAAAAGTGTGTGAGAATTAAAGGATGTCAATGGTAGTGCGTGGTTCGTTGAAGTTGAATAAATTGAACAGGCAGTGCCATCTGAGTATAAACCCATGCTTGCCTAAACTCCTTATAAAAATATAGCGAGGGGAGAAAATGATCACGTCGCATGTCTTCAACTTTAGAACGCATACACACAGCCGTGGTTACCGTTCCCAGAGCAAATCGTCAGGTTGGCCAGTTAAAATTACGCCTGTGCTGCGAAGAGAAGCTGTCGTATCCAAATGGTATCTCGGCAGTCATTGGGGACCCGGCAGACTTGGAAGTGGTGCTAGATCGCAGCTGCCTTCCTTTGATCATATCCTTTTATTAGCTACACTATCTATTGACATATTTTATCACTTCATCTCCATCATCCTGGTTTATTGGCCTTGACAATCTATTTACTGCGAAACTAATATAGCATTCACGCCAAATGTCATAGGGACCTTCACCAGTATGGTGTGCAAGGTATTCCTGCGCCTTCCAAGTTATAAACAATGTCTTGTATTAACAATGCACTTAAAAGCGGCTTACAAAGCATGGCTTCACCAAAAATGTTGTAAGCAAAGAGGGAAATCAGGACTGGCAGAAGAGTATGCTTGAATGATTACACTGGGTTTTTTTTTCTTCTTAAGAAAATGTTAAAAAACAGCATCTAAAACTGCAGGGCAATTGTTCAAATCTTCTACTACTTTTACTTATTGGCCGCCGAACTGTGCATCAAATTCGGTGACAAGAAATGGAATACTACGCTCTATTCACTTCAAGTATATTTGGCAGTCAAATAATATCCTTTGATTACATTTAAGCACATTTGTCTAAATTAGTGTTCAATATGGCCATGGTCCTTGATAATTTCCATCACATATGCAAAACTTTCAGGTTGACAACGAAAACTTGGCCAAGATATGTATAGCAGTATCAAAAGCACTAGAGAAAATAATGCAGGACTTGGAAATACAATACCCTATGATATTCTCAGTGAATTACATTAATGTATGGTATGTTTAATCTATTTCTCGTGTCTTCCCTGAAATAATAAAAAATGTATTAATATAAATGCAAAGGATAGTATATTGACCAAAGAAAGAATTGGATTTGGTAAATCAGCAGGATCAAGGGTCTCATTGAAAAATTCCTTCAATTATTAGAGTCTGAAAGGTGTATCGCAGTATATGCCAATCATTGCAAGCTCTTTACTTCATATTGCCCATAACAGTCGATCGGTTGACCTCAAAAACTATGCTTTAACCCACTTTTCAGTAAGCTTACGTAGAAGCCACAAAATGGTTATAATTATGATTGAAATACATGAAACTAAGCTTCATCAGGGTAGCGATATATCACCTTCTGAAAGATGTTCCCCCATCAGCTCATTCGCAGCCTCAGAACAAAGTTTAATGATGGCCCTGTATCGAAACGTCAGAATGGGCTATGCTACACAAATCACCGTAAGTGCACGTTGTAACATCAAATTCATCCATTGCAATCTTAAGTGAATATCATGCAGAGGAAGAGGAAGAGATTCGAAACCCCCAGTGATGCTTCTTATGACGAAGAAAAGCATATATACGAAGAGCACGGACATACTGGCTCTTTACAGACTCAGGAGACAGAAACCCATCTATGCAGCCAGGAGCAGATATCGCCGGCAGATGACGTATTCGCGATTGCCTTCGCTTCTTCATTCCAATAACGTCAACAGAGCAAAAGAGAATAATGGCTTTCATAAATGATAATAATGTCTTTGACTTCAATGTGAATATGAATTGATTGAAATAAATTTGTACATGAGAAATGCACCTAGGTACAGTATATGTGATTAAGCCGATGACTGCAATACGCCTGCCTTTGTAAGTAAATCTACGAGCTGACCACTATGTTCCATTGCTGCTACTTCATCTCCTCCACCAATACTTTCTCCGTTTATAAAGACGTTAGGGAATGTAGATCTTCCAGTCATTAAGGTGAGCGCCTGCTTCACGTCCATGCCATCGTCTGTCAAAGAGGCTTACGTCAGAAACACATCGATGCAGCAAATTGTGATGGATAGCAAACTTACCTCTCAAGTCAACTTCCTCAACATGCATGGGAATCTTGTAGCTATAGGTTGCAAGAACCTTTTTGGCTTTCATAGAGAAGCTTCATAACAAAAAATGTTCGGCATCAGTATACTGAAGACTTGCGCATAGCAGGTTCATCTTACACTTACGGGCAATAGGACTTTGAGAAAACAAGTACAGGGTATCTTTGCATCAACGATCTAATCTCTGCTTCAACTGGCATATCACCCTCATCGTCATTGTTAGCACTCTCTTGCTTATTGTTGAGCGAAAGATCAGCATCGACAACCTCCATCAAGTCTCCTTCAACGGCAGCTATAGCAGCAGCATCTTTTTGGGCACCATGTTCACCAATTGTGTGATCGTAAACATCACTGGCACCGTTTGACTTGACTCTCCAGTTGCTATGGCCATATTGTGTAATCAACCAAACAGATCCGAGAAATAAGATGGAAGCGTATAAGATGGTGCGTGCACGACGACCCTTGAGGAAAGCACCTATGGTTGAAGACGTTGATCCTCCTGTAACTCCGTGGCGAGTATACTTTGATTCGTCTACATCCTGAGTGGATTTTGGCAAAATGGGTGGGTTTGGCACCATGTTGGATATTTTTGGTTACTGGTTAATGCCTGAGTTTGTCAGTGATGAATTTGGCGCTCTCAGGATTTTTTTCATTTTTCTCCATTGGGCTGAAGGATTACTGTAAAAATATCTGTTGATGCAAATATCGGTAAAACCGAAATATTTTGAGGTCTTCATTCTATTGGAAAAAAATTGATTCTTTATCATTGTAGATGCCACTATATCATCACGACTTTGATTTCATCGCGGGCAAACAAATGTGGATTTTCTATGGCCTGCTTGCCTTGAATCACCATTAGTTCACACTGGCGAATTAAACTGGCACTATCTGGTTTGCCTTCTATGTCCGACGCTTCTTCCCCCTTTTGTAATTTGACGTATTCCTTCTGTCTTTTCCATGTCTTCTCGGTGACCGCATTGAGCGTCAGAACGACCTTAAAGATAGCCTGAGCCAACGGCGATAGATCATCATCGCTTTCATTTGCAGTCTTAAGTTGTTCTGTGAGTCTTGCCACTACCAACGCTGAGAACATGTCTCCTGTACCAGTGAAATATCCTTGGAAAGTTGGGAATGAGACGAGAAACTGCTTCGTTTGGCCGTTTTCTAAAATACTGCTTCCAATGCACACCAGAGCCTTGTCTGATTGTGGGTTCACAATCAGCTGCTTAGGTACATCTTGTTGTGGTAAATGTACGGAAGTTATAATGACATGGGGAGCTCCCAGTTGATGAAGGTGTTGAATGGTTTCTTGTGCATCCGATAGTGTTTCAATTTTAGTGTTAGCCAAAGCCCTAAAGTGATTCATTAGCACAGATGGTTCATGCATGTAGCATATCCGCATATACATACTCTGCTTCAGTTTGATTTGGTGTAATGACATCGGCCAGTCCAGCAATAGAGCGATAAAGAGGAATCACTTCACTGCTCACGTATAAGCTACCATCATCGCCCATAACGGGGTCACATACTATCAAGCATTATAATCAGAAATCCATAGCTGCACAAGATTAAAATGGCTTAATTATAGCAGCCTAAACTTACCATAAATAACGCCTTTCCTGCTTTCCTTGATTTCGCGAATCGCCTTGACACATGTTTCCAGCGTTGCAGCATTGCCAATATAGCCTAACAAACGTTGAAATGGGTCAACAAAAATTTAAAGATACTATGACCGTGTATGATGATTTATCTTACCCGTCAGAATATGAGTATACTCATCCATCAACCCATTTTTTTTCAAACCATCAAAAAGATCCTGTATCTCTTCAGGGGAGATTCGCTTGCCTCCCCACGACGGGTAACCAGTGTGATTTGAGAACTGAAGAATATTCAGAACATCAACATCGTATCCTAGAGTCTGGAGCGGAAATGTTGCTGCCTTATTGCCTATGACACCATAGTGTTAGGAGCCGACGTACTTGTCAGGAGTGTAGCGCGATAACAAGTCGACTTTTACCTGCATACCCGGATACCTATAAGTCCAGTTAGAATTGAAGCGAGAATGCAGAAGCCAACTCAGTTATGTACTTACGACATGGGATTGAATGCTAAGCACTCTTTGGGAGGCAAAGATGTCAGCGTCAGTCATTACAGTTGTCTGGTAACTTCCTGCAGTGTTGGGCCAATTGCAATATTTCAAGAGTGGCCCAATGCCAGTCACATCAACCGGTCTTACGGGCTCAAATGTCATAACGAGGGGGAAGTTCGGTCATCCTAGCGAAGCTATTGATGCTAAAACTTTCTCTGAAGGAAATAAACAATGATCTGTTTTGAATTACGGCTGTAAATGACTTGCAGAATCAGATTCTTCCAAGCTTACTGCGATCTCTTCAAAAAAATGATCCATAAAAGTCCAAAATTGCTTAATACACCTGGCAAGTGGAAAAACGTTTTCCAGCTGGTGTTAAAAAAATTATCATTGTCACTTGGAAATAAAAGGGCAAATCTGGCGGATTATTATTACCAGCACGTTACGTTACTGTTGTAGTTAAAATGGTGCCGACAGCAAGGTGAGAAGCATTTTGAGACCTTCATTGGAATATGGCAACCTAGAAACTAAATTCTTGATATTCTCCTAGTCTAATGGAATCCATAGTTCCAATGACTTTCTGCCTCACATTCACTGCCGCGCATGCCGTGAAATGGGTGAGGAGAAACCGTTCAAAAAATGGTTACGATAGTATTGCCAGCGACCCGGCAATATCTAAGCCAGATATTCCGTTCTACGAAAAAACACTGCAGAGTATCGATCATCCTTCGCTGCTGAAGAAAATCAAACGTTCTGAGATTCTTGTCACGATTGCCACCGTTTTACAAACTCTGGATTATGCAGCACTGGTGACTTTGAGACTATTGGACGTATTCAATGGAAATAGCAATGCAGTTTCTGTGTACGAGTGGATTCGATGCGGTTCTCTCCTTATCGGCTGGGTAATCTTTTTCACATCTTAAATCCCTGTTTCATTCACCGATGTGCCACCGCTAACACCATCCTTTGCAGATATTTGCATCAGTTCTCATACTCTCGAAATCCGGCAACAAGCTTCGATCCCATAGCATCTTAGAATATTTCATTGCCTTTTTCTCAACCGTGACGGTATTTAGTGCCATCCATTTCCGAGAGGAGCTATATCACTACCTAGATCTCCAGACACCTTCGACTCAAGACAATTGGGTCCTTGCTATATCAGGGGCTATCCCTCTTGCTCTCAATTTGCTTTTGACGATTGTGGTTTGGGCTACTCCCTTCGAACTTGATTGGAAACCAGTTATAGAAAGTGGCCTTGGTTATTGTTCTGTAAGTTACCTATTTGATGGAGAATGATCGGAAATTTACATCTCATTAGGATTTTGCCAATAGGAAAATCGAGAAGTCAGCCCTGAAGCCACCGCTAGCGCGTTTCAGCAATTGTATTTCTCATGGATGACCCCACTTATCAAGCTTGGAGGAGCTAAAGCCTTGGAGTTACCCGATTTAGCTGAGCTTACACCTTATCTTCGATCTTTCAACGTATGGCACCAATTCAACCGCAAGCGATTCAACCGTAAGGGAAAGGAGCAATCATTGGGATGGAGAGTGGCAAAGGGAAATGCTGGAGATCTTATCAAGCAGTTTTTTGCTGCCTTGCTCGAAGTTTTCTTCAACTTTCTGCCTCCTTTCTTCCTGGAAAAACTTCTAGTCTTTCTGCAAGATACAAAGAATGACCCCAATCGCAATCTCGAACCAGCCTACATGTATGTGTTTGGCATGGTCGCCACCCTTCTTATGAGATCTATTTTCGTCAACCGCACCTTTTACTACTCCCGGTCCATGCAAATGCGTGTTGCAGTTCAAGTTAACAGCGAGATCTATGCCAAGAGCTTGAAGAGGAAAGATACCAGCGGTATTGTCGATGAAGACACGGCTGACGCCATGAAAAAGGATAGCACTGAAGACGATGACAAGAAAACGAAAAAGGCTAGTAAAAAGGAAGATGTCAAAGTTGGAACGGGTGTTGGAAAGATCACCAACCTTATGGTAAGCACTTTAGATATTACAGAGTGACGGAGACTCCATGTCTAATTGTATTTGTGTTGCGTTTCACAGGCAATCGATACCCCCAGAATTGGATATATTGTTGGTTTCATATATCTCGCGTACACTACTCCTCTCGCAATTATATTTGCCCTCTATTACCTTTACAATTTGATGGGATGGAGTTGCTTTGTCGGAATGACAGTTATTCTCGTCTCAATGCCACTCAACAGCTGGATTCAAAAGCGATTCACAAAAGTTCAAGAACGGTTAATGGCTGCTCGGGACAAGCGTGTTACACTCATGAACGAGGTAAGCTTCATGAATCATAATATACATGGATGTTTGTTCGACTGGTTAACAGTCATATTCTTTAATAGTCCTTGCAAGCGATTCGAATGCTCAAGTTTTTTGCGGTGAGATGTTGTATATGGTGAACGTAGGCGAGATGGCATATATTCTGATATTGCGTTTATGTAGTGGGAGAAGAGTATCTCGGAGAGGATTATAGCTGCTCGTCAAATCGAATTGCGCAAATTGGTTTCCATGTTTTTTGTGAATGCTGCATTTGTCATGCTATGGAATTCTACGTAAGTCAGACTAACATTGGATCATGCCCCTAGTTTTACATCACGCTTACCATTGAGATCGACGATAGCCCTATGATAGTTACCATTGTGTCGTACTTCTCGTTCACTGTATTGCAGAAAGAGAATTTAACACCTGCTATTGTCTTTACTGGTATCACTTTGTTCGAGAGACTAAGGTTTCCCCTCAACGTTCTCCCCGAAATCTTGATGGACTTGGTTTCTGCCAGAGTCAGCTTGCGTAGAATCAACCAGTTTCTCAATGAAGACGACGTACAAAGCGTCAATGATTTTCAAGGTCTGCATGATAACGAGGAACCTCAAATCAACGGCAGTGAGGACAGCAACAAAATCGGCTTTAAAAACGCAACCTTTCAATGGCACACAGATACAACGAGCGAGGAAAGGTCTAAAAGTGATGTGGAACAAACAGCTAACAAAAGCTTCAAGCTGCTGGATTTGGATGTCACCTTTCCGTTAGGTGAATTATCTATCATTTGTGGTTCAACCGGTAGCGGCAAGGTATGTCCTGTATAATCGATAGACTGTATGTGATTGTACACAGCTATATCTAACAGCTCGTTCTTAGACCTCACTTTTATTGGCATTGCTTGGAGAAATGGATGTTGAGTCTGGCGAAGTTTATTTACCCAAGAAGACCGTAAACGTCGATAATGCCAACCCTAACAACATTTCATATTCTGGAGTTGCATATGTTGCTCAAACTGCTTGGCTGCAGCACAAATCTCTGAGGGATAATATCTTGTTTGGACTGCCCTATGATGAGGAAAGATATAATAAGGTTATTTATGCATGCGCTTTGAAAAGGGACCTGGAAATTCTGGATGATGGAGATCAAACCGAAATTGGGGAACAGTAAGTCAAAAGTAAAGGTCAAGTTATGACACATGGATGGAAAGCTCATTACTTTCATGATATTTAGAGGTGTCACCTTATCCGGAGGTCAGAAGCAGCGTGTGTCGTTGGCCCGCGCCATCTATTCGCGAGCTCGGCATATCTTAATGGACGACGTCCTTTCTGCGGTCGATAGTCATACAGCCAAGCATATTTATCGAAATTGTCTTCGAAGCGACCTCATGAAGGGCCGCACAAGAATTTTGGTTACACATCATGTTCGACTTTGCTCTGGAGCTGCTAAATATCTGGTTAAAATGGACAATGGCCGAATTGCTTTACACGGAAAAGTTCAGGATGTTCTAAAGAGCGAGTTTCTCCATGATGTAGTCGGCGATGAAGGCACTGAGTTCGTCGAAGATGATGATGAAGCCATTGAAGAGGGTGCTATTGATTCAACTACAACAACGGTTACGGAAGAAAGCTCGTCTCAAGAACAAACCATCAATGCCGAAAACACAGCATCTAAGAAGCCGGTACACACTTTGATTCAATCCGAAGGTCGTGAGCGTGGACGAGTCAAGTCTCAGATCTACAAAATGTATATCAACGCTTCTGGCGGTATCCCTTATTGGATTCTCATCATCCTTCTCTTCTGTCTTGTTCGAGCATTCAATGTGGGTGAATCACTTTGGCTCAAAAGATGGGCGGATGCCTACGCTACTGAGGAGGCACCCACAACAAATAATATTATGGCAAACTATATGCACACGCAAGAAAAGGAAGGATCATTCTCCAACTATTTCTTTACCATTTCGCAGAACCCTACAAACTTTCTCTTCATGGGTGGCAGTCGAGCTAGCAATCTCACCACTTTGAGCGCGGATGAGCCCCAATCTGTCGATTTAGTTTATTACCTTGGAATCTTCTTGCTGATTGATTTTTGCGCTGTGATAGCAAACGTTATCCGAATGTGGGTACAGTTTTATGGTTCTCTAAGAGCAAGTAAGATTCTGTACGAGAGATTGCTTGATACGGTGTTCCGTGCGCCTATACGATTGTGAGTAGATATGCGTACTTTACTTTATGCCTAGGTCTTCCTGGTATTTAACCGACGATTTGATGTTCTCTTTCAGCTTTGATACCACTCCTGTTGGGCGTATCATGAATCGATTCGCTAAAGATTTTGAAGTCGTCGATGCCGGTATCACTAGTCGCCTTGGTTCTGTCATTCAAAATTTGATTGGATGCTTGTCCGTATTTGCTGTCATCTTTACCGTAACCCCTGCTTTCTTGATTGCTGCCGTTATCATATGTAAGTCATAGTTGAACGATGCTATAAGATATGTACAGTTACTGAACTGTCGTCTCTTTAGGTGGTATGTTCTACTCGGTCGCGGCTATGTACATCCGCTGCAGTCGTGAACTCAAGCGGCTGGACTCTATCACCAGATCTCCTATTTATTCACATTTTGGAGAAACCCTAATGTAAGTGTATCTAAAGTAACATGACTGATCCATGCGTTCTTTCAATGAAACCGAATACATTAACCACGTACATCAGGGGACTCTCTACCATTCGAGCGTTTGGTGCTGAATCTCGGTTTATGGATGAAAACTTGAAAACCATTGATGGCAATATCAGACCATTCTGGTTCTTATGGGGAGGCAACCGATGGCTTTCTGTGTAAGTAGGGCGATGAAGGGTTCAATCTTGCAGTTGTACTATTGTTACTCACTATTATAATACTAGCCGTGCCGATATGATAGGAGCGGGCATTACCTTGATTACTGGTGTCCTTCTCTTGATTCGCATCAGCGCTGGATACATGGACGCCGGTCTGGCCGGTTTGGCACTTTCGTGGGCTCTCCAGTTTGTTCCACAGGTCAATTGGCTCGTACGTAATTATACACAAGGTAAGCCTTACGACCATTAAATGTTTATATGTTTTGCGGACGATATATTTATAATGTACTCTTCAATAACCAGTGGAAATGGACCTTAATTCCGTTGAGCGTGTACAAGAATATTTGGAATTGGAACAGGAACCTCCGACTATCATCACCAATTCACGTCCTAGCGCAGCTTGGCCCACGGAAGGATGTGTCTCCGTAAACAATCTCCACATTCGTTATGCATCTGATCTCGAAACGGTGTTGCGTGGCATTACATTTGAGACAAAGCCAAAGGAAAAGATTGGAGTCGTTGGCAGGTTCGTATGCATGTGTCATGAAAACGATGAATTCAAACCCTCTCTTACCCTTTTCTGTCAAAATAGAACTGGTTCTGGCAAATCTACTTTGGCAATGTCGCTGTTCCGATTTGTAGACCCTGTTGAAGGTTCCATCGTCATCGACGGCATCGATATAACAACGATAGGCACAGAAGATCTTAGATCGCGCTTGACTATCATCCCACAAGATCCCATTTTGTTTTCAGGCACTATCCGATCTAACCTTGATCCATTCAACCAGCATGACGACGCTGTCATCATGGAGTCGTTAGAGCGTGTCCATTTACTTAAAGACTCTGGTATTTCCACTCCTCTTCGTGACGACTCCTCTTCAGTAACGCCGGTAGAAGAGAACAATGTCACAGTGTTCAAGAACTTGGATTCAGCCGTCAGTGAAGGTGGTGGTAATTTCAGTCAAGGTCAGCGTCAACTGCTGTGCTTAGCGAGAGCTTTATTGAGAAACTCAAAGATCATTGTTATGGATGAAGGTGAGTGATCTCGGAGAAAATTTTAGCATATAGCGAATTGCGAGCTGCTTGCTTACACATCTCTTTTTTTTTTTTTTTTTAGCTACCGCCAGTGTAGACTTTGCTACGGATCATAAAATTCAAACTACTATTCAAGAAGAGTTTAACAACAGCACTTTGTTAACTATCGCTCACAGACTGCGAACTATTATTCAATACGACCGCGTGTTAGTCCTTGGTAAGTTTAAAGCGAAAATTAGTTTCGGGTTGTGAAAAGTCTTCTAACGTGCTTGCCTATATAGATCATGGTAAAGTGATGGAATTCGATACGCCACATAGTCTTTTACAAAAGGAAGACAGTATTTTTAGAGACATGTGCTTGAAATCTGGAGAGCTGGAGATCCTCATGCAGATGGCACAAGAAAAGGAAGAAAGTGCTGTTGAGAATTAGTTAGGTGTCATCTAGCCAAATCAACCTCGCCAGTTGAAAGTATATAATTTATGTGCATTATTTAAACAGCATAGAGGAATAAATCACTACTTATATCACCACACGTCTCATGGCCAAATTTGACTTGATGTCAGAACTACCATTACAAATACTTTTGGGTCCAGAAAATGAATTATTATGTTTGAGATATGGATGGAAGGGTTACTTATGGTACAGCTTTCTAGTGCAAATCACTTGAGATTTTTGATGAAGAAAAAAATATAAAATATCAACAACGCTTAGCCTATGGCTTTTGAACTCCAGGTTCAACGACTTGATGATCAGCCCCATTGGAGAGAGCTTCGTTTGGTTTGTCTGCAACAGGTGTTTCTGCAGCATCAGCAATTCTTCTTTCGGCGAAAGGTCCATTGTAGCGGGGCAAGATGTAATGCTTCATAAGGACAGCAAGAATAGCACCAGCGAAACAGAATGTAGCATTGGCAATGTTGCCTGGAATGTATCTTGGACCGTTGGAGGCAGGATACAACTGAGCTCCGTAGACTGAACTCAAGTTACCAATCATGTTCACCAAAGCAAGAGAAACAGCTCTCTTCTCCTTGGGGAAGTTGAGTGTGTTACCAGTCCATGCCAAAATGATAGAAATTGTACTCCCTGAAATGCCAAAAATTAATATTTGATGACTTCATTACCGGAAAAAAACTTTTATACTTACAAATTCCACCAGCACACAAGAAGAGAGCAAAGTATCTCGCAGCATTGCTCAAGGTAGCAGCACTGATGATAAAGCCAACCATAGCCATAAGCATAGGAGCAGCAACGTGATAGCCACGCTCCTTAGTGTAATCGGCATGGAAACCGTTGAACAAAGCCAAGATAGCGGCAAAGACATATGGAGGTGCAGTCATGAGTTGAGCCGTAGCAGAAGAGTAACCAAGGTTGGCGACAATAGTTGGGATAAAGTAACTGATGGTTCCAGCGCAGACATCGAGCATGAACAAGAAGATAAAGAAATACACACGCCAGTCCCGAAGGGCCATGATGACATGGCGGAAGGAGAACTCTGATTTGCCATGGGCAGGTTCTTGACCATCGAGAATGAGACGAGTCTCAGCAATGCGGATTTCTTCTGCGGACAACCATCTGGTAGTAGTAGGGTAGTCGGGCAAAATGAAAACGGCAATAATAGCCACGACCACTGTGATACTGCCCTCAATAATGAACAGCCATCGCCATCCAGCAATACCTCGGGCACCATCCAAACCATTAATAATACCATAGGCCTGATGAAAAAGGATTAATAAGAGAACATAAAACTATCCATTTGTCAGCGAGATACTTTACCATGAGACCGCCAAAGGCGCCAGAAACGATACTACCGCAGTACAAGATAGACATGCGCTTAGCTAACTCGTGCTTCTTGTACCAAGAGGATAGCAAGAAAAGACAGCCTGGGAAGAAACCAGCCTCAACAATACCCAAGAAGAATCTAACAGCGAGAAGACCAGAGTAATTTTGTACTGCTCCAGTCAAGGCAGAAATGATAGCCCAGCACATCATAATACCAGGGATATAGATGGAGGGGCGAGAGTAAGCCAGAAGCAAGTTACTTGGGATTTCCAAGAGTAGGTATCCAAAGAAGAAGATGGACAATGCCCAGTTGTATTGCACACCAGAGTCCATGTTCAAATCAGTCAAAAGTCCAGCAATTTTAGCTACAAGCAAAAGGCGGGGCATATTTAGTATGTCTGTCACAACAACATCACATTTTTGATGCAAAAGAAGCTCACCATTTCCAATACTTATAACGAGTGAAGAGGTTCGGAAAGTTAGAACGTATGACCTTTTGATGTCTTTCTCCATGACCTTCCTATCACTTACTTTGTGCGATCGACGTAATTCAAAATATACATAATGATCAGCATAGGAAGAATACGTAAATCAATTTTACGGACCAAAGCACGCTCGGCTTCAGGCGACCAGTCAGGCTGACGACCTTCATAGTGGCTAGCGGTCACTTCTCCAGATTCAGTTTGCTTGAGATCGTTGCTATCCATGGGAAATGCGAGAAACAGGTTGCCTATTTCCAGTATGAATCCTAGGCCTTTTATATCACAATCAGGACCTCCAACCCCACAGTTGACTAGCGAGCGGGGATGCAAATTTTAAGGTTCTTACCTTCACCCGTCATTCAGTCGACGGTTTAGGATAAAAATTTTGCGCCTGGGTTACCCGCCAGCCAGGAAGAGTCACAGTGCAAACACATCGTTGTGACATAAGCGGGTTTCACTGATTTCCCCATTTGACCTCTCAACCAGTGAGGTTTGCGCTGCGGGGATGTCAACTAGAAAAGGAAAGCAAAGCTAAACGAAAGCCAAACCCGCAGATCCTGCCAGGGAAAAACGGCAATAATAAAAGTCAAATGGAGGGGAAAATGTGGGATATCATGGCTGCATATCCGCGGGTAGAGACGCGAGTTGAATATTGCTGGCAAAATGTATTCTATTATTTTAATGGCTAAGATCAAATAATTTTATTTTAATCCCAGTATTTAATGGTACCGTCCCAACTACAAGTGGCCATCTTCGATGTTTCATGAGGATGCCATTCAGTATTGATAACGACTTTATCGTGAGCCTTGAATTTTCTATATGTGGGGAAAAAAGGTTGATATGTAAGTAAAATCTTTGAACCTTTGCTAATGCACGCAGGCCCAAAAAAAAAGGTTTTTTTATTCCCCGTAAGGCTCTGAGCTCAAATGAATGCAGCACTTACTTGATAATACGGCAGGTTTTCCAATCCCAGCACCAAACATTACCATCAGCGTCACCACTAGAGATGAACCGTCCATCTGGAGAAAAGCCTGGTTGACAAGCATAACCAGCAACGGTATGGCCAGCGAAACGCTTCTTCCTATTTTGTCTGAACCGGTCTCTTGCTCCAAACACCAGTATTTGATTGTCCAACGAGGTACATGCCAACCATTTTCCTGCGGGGTATATGTTAGTGACACTGTGTGGAGTGGAGTCCTTGATCAGAAAGAGATAGCTTACTATTTGGGTGCAACGCAACAGCTGGCATAGAATGCATGTCAGGCTCAGCAACATATTTAATGACAACAGGAATATCAAATTCCCATGCGCGGAGAGTCTTGTCGTCGGACGTTGAGATGAAACGACGATTGTCGTCAACAAATGTCAAAGTGTTGACGGCGCCTAAATGCTGGTCATACTCTTGGGTGACTTCTCCAGTGTTGATATCAAATTGGACAATTTTTTTGTCAGCACATCCTGCCAAGAAGATGTGTTGTTTGTCTTCATCTGGATTGAATTTAACGGTATATGGAATTTTGCCAGTGGTAAATGACTTGATGCATTTGCCAGTCTCAGTGTCCCATAATTTGACAGTTTTGTCGTAACTCGCACTGAGGAATCTTCGGCCGTCATTGCTGAACGTGATATCTCTGACCGCTTTTCCATGCCCCATCATAGTTCTCAGACATTCTCTATCGTGATACACGTCCCAGATCTATGACCAGAAAAAAGTTATTAGCTTATTGAAAAAATATGATGGCACTTTTTCGTTGGCAACCGGGGACGTACCTTGATCTTATTGTCCATACCAGCACTAAGCAGAAGATGTGCACTCTTTGGCAAGAATCGAATAGCCGACACACCCCGCGTGTGGCCAGACCAAGTATGTATGCATCTTTTGGGGATAAAGGATGCTTGTGTTCCAGGCTCGCCAAGAAGGTTGACGTCCAGATCTTGCGGTACAGCCATGTACGTCCTTCCCAGATAATCCCGCTCGGCTGCTCCGTGGAAAGTTGTCTTTTCTTCGCCAAATGGAATTTCCCCAGCTGTCTTTGGTTGTCTGGTCTTTGCGTGCATAGCAGAAACAAATTCCATTTCTTCGTCAGTTGGGCGAGCTGCTTTGCCGATCTTCTCGTTGTCATAACCGGCCCAAGGTCCAAGGTATGCATTATCACCTTCTAAAACAGAAGGATCACCCTTTGCCTTTCTCCTTTCTTTCATATTCTGGTTTGGTCGCATGTTCTTGGGTACTGTGTCGTATATAGTTGCTCCTCCCATTTCAAGAGCTTTGTTGACATCGCCAATATACCCAGTTCCTAAAATACCACCACCAATGCTACCATTGACGCCGGTTGAGCTAATCGAAGGATCGCGTGCATATCCATAAGATTCGAATGTTCGAAGTTGTGTTCGGAAATCCGTTTCATTCATAGCTTCTGCCTCAATGTGTCCAGTCAATACATTCTGCGTTGCCATTTTCTTTTGTGTAAACGGATTGTCGGGTCCAAGCGTAGGCAACATCATGTCGCTATAAGGAATATTGACAGCTACTTCTGTGGTGGTGGGTGCTGTGTACAAGCGCATAGCATTGGTGTTCTAATAAGGGTTGGCACAAGAGCCTGTTAGATCAGATCACAATCCGCTCTGCCTCGACTGGATCAGTACTTACTTCGCCACCAACATCGGGTGCACTGTTTATCTTAACAGCAGAAGACGTTCCTCTGCTACTGTTTGTTGTTGAAGGACCTTCCTCGTCACTGGAGCCATAATTATTGAGTGAATCCATACGGCCAAAGTATAATCCTTATGGTTGAGTCGCCCCGACAATAGCTTTGCGCGAAAGGGAAATCAAAATAGCAAGTCACGTGCTAGGATTTTTCTCGAGCTCGCGGAGGATTTTATATCCTAAACTTCAGAGTACAGTTAACAGCAATTTATTTCAAAAAAAAGTTTGTACATTATACACAGTTCATGCTATCATATAATAAGATATTATCCGAGCTTAAGTAAGGGATTGTAAAGAAAGGTCATCTAATGGCGAAGTTTGCCGTAAAGGAAGAAGTGGTATCAATGGATAATGAGGGAAGTATCATAGAGTCCTCAAAAGGAAAGAAAGGAAAATAGATTGTAAGGAGTGATAAGATTATGCTTTGCCATTAACAAGTGTCTGGGACTTGGCTATTTCGTTTGCATTTGGAGTCATGTTGGCCAACCAGGTAGGAGGGCTAATGCCAGTTTGTTCACGCACGGTATCGATAAGAGGAGGGAGAGACTTGTAGATATCGGCAATAGGATTTGACTGTGCTTTTCCATCTTGATTCCAAACGGTTATCTTGGGGTTGAGACCCTTGATGGCGTTGGCATTCTCCTTGGCCATAGCCTGGAAGGTACCACGTTCGACCATCAAGTAGTTGAGAGCAGCATTGGTGTCGCCATTGAAAGCACCGACCAGCATCTTCAAACCATTAGCCTGAGCAGCCATGACTTCTGAAATTGCTTCGGCTTCCTTTTGCTTCTCATACAAGTATGCATCGGCCTTCTTCATTTGAGCCTCAGCAGCCTTGGAAGCTGTAATGAACATACCTTCAGCTTCTTGTTGCTTCTTGAACAGTTCAGCATCAGCCTTTCGTTGTTGGTTGTAGAGCTCAGTATTAGCCTTTTGCACGCCAACTTCATATTCTGCCTTCCATTTAGCAACAACATCAGCACGAAGTCTTTCGGTTTCAGCAAGTTGACGTTTCTCTTCATAATCACGCTGAAGCTCAATTTGACGGGTACTGGAAGCTTGCTTGGCTTCAATCTTGGCGGTTTCGACTTGGCGATCAAACTCAGCCCGTCGAGCTTCAAGGCGAGCATTTGCTTGACTGATGGCAGCTTTCTTCTCGTTTTCATATATGACGGTATCGGCTTCAATACGACCCACTTCTTGGCGAGTCATACCAACTTTTTCCTTCTCACCAACGTCACCCTTGAACCGGGCATCAGCCACATCAATCTTAGCTTGGTTAACAGCACCCTCTATCAAACAAAGGAATTGTTAGAACAAGTTCCTATGTCATCGTTTTTGTTCCCTTCCATGCTGTGCTCTTCCACAAGAGTTTATCCACACTACCCCATATTCATTATCAACATACCTTGTGTCTTCATCCTCATGTAAGAAAAGTATTCAGAGCCAGGGGTGTCTTGCAGGGACTTGATGTTTGTATTGTAGCAGTACAAACCACTGATAATAGACCATTAGTCTCATGCGCCTTAGGAAATAACCGATTCTATTCCTCAATACTTACAAGTGATCCAATTCGCTCTGCACATTTCTAATGATATTTTCCTTGAACGCTTTGCGATCCTGCCATCCATGATTAAAGTTAGTATTGCCCACCAGACTTTTGCACACATGCCAATTCTTACCTTGAAAATCTCCTCCATAGACATACCTGCGGCAATGACACGAGTTTCACCTTCAATGATACCCTTCACCAGCTCGGGAACATTGGACTTTGTTCTTCCAGTCATCAGTCTAGCGTATTTCACCAAACTAGGAAGTTCGATCTTGGGACCAATAGTCATAACAGCGGGCAGCAAGAACTCCAACTTTTCAACCGACATTGCGTGCAGACTCAACTCAAAATTGTGAGGAGTAACATCGAAATATCTACAAGTAACATACTGTTGTCAGAAGTCGCTCCGTCCGCCCAAACCTAGTCAAGGTTTATATGACTTACTGGGCAGTTTGGCCAGGCCAAACCATACATTTCTTGCATACTTGGATATCGTCAACACCGAAACCGGTCTTGACAACGTATTGATTTGCTTCGGCGACTTTGTACATAGGGGAAAGGATAGGATAACGATACTTTGGAGAAAGCCACCACAACAAGCTTAAATATAATGTTTGAATTATAATTTGAATCCCCGAACTGCGTGAATATTGCGCACTTGCGCAGTTACGTGCAGCAAACAAAAGCTGAGCGCGCGCCCATCCATTTCCCTCGGAGACACGCGGCTGGATTATCTTCATCACTTTCACCCTCAACCAGTTACACTGATATGATGAAGACATGATCAATTGCTTTTTTGAGCACGTACGTTCTAGCTGTCGACCAGCGTAGACTAGATATACCGGTCATGACCTGGTGGACGTCTGTATAGAATATGTGGAACGACTGCATGAACTTGTTGTCTGAATCATTTCAACTTTATTTTCTCGAAAAGGCGTTACAGCAGGCAGTTTTAGCTTCTTCATCGTGGTCTTGTCAAAGTGTTACTCGGAAAGGGTGTGTAAATATTCATCCGCCAGGGTAAAGAAAACTGCTTGTGCTTCTTGTGTTCAGGATCGGTGACTGCCAACTTATTTCCGGCTGCCCTTCGAAAGAACTTTCTACAGAGTACGTAGATGATGGTTCATCTTTCGTTGGCACAAAAATATAATCGGCAATAGAGGTTTGCGTATAGATGCTTTGCCACTCACTACGCTGGCTGGCTGACTGTCTTCTGGATATTAATAGAGCAAAAACTGAGCAAATTTACTGTGTAGGAGGCTTGTGGAACCGTAGTGCTCGACCTCAGCCACGATGCCCATCAAAAATATTGACTTTGCAGAAAGAATTCCAGAGACTTCTTCATTTACCGGGGTAATCAATGCATGTTTCCTTAAGTTGGGTTACTAGATGTATTGAGTTGACCTGCAAAGCCTCTTCCCGTGATCTCGCTTCGCAGCAAAATTTATTGTTACTGGGGCCGGAATCAAACCCACAATTGAATCTATAAACTGAATATGCAAAAATTATGATGTTTAGAAAAAATAGAAGGATAATTCGCTACAAAGACTTCAAAATCTCTCTAGCTTGTTCAGTAAGCTCTGGCTTGCCTCCTTCAACAGGAAGCTGGAATAGTTGGGGTACAAACTCCTCTCCATTGCTCTTTCTGTCAGCCGCTTTGACACGCTGCGCTTCTTCAATTGCATGCTTAACCTTGGTCGCTTGATTGAAGTCCTTGGCAAGGATGTTTTCTGTCACATCTTTCCAAATGCTGTGTATATTGAAATGTGAGCATACAGCACTGCAAGCCGGGAATAGCCTCAAAAAATATTGCTTACCGACGACTCTCCATCTCTTCTTGTTCTTCAATGGGTTTGACCTGCTTTGGCATGACTTCTAGCTGAGTGAGGTCGATTAAAAGGCGCTTCTGACCATCTGGGTATATAACATGAATCTGAGTTCTCCATGATCCTTCTATTGTCGCTAATACATCAGCGGGGGGGACATTCTTTAATTTGTTGATTGTATCATTGTTAGGGTCGTATGTAAATATTAAACCGCGCAGCTCAAACTTCGGCTTGCCGATCCATTTCTCATCTTTGTATTCCACAATAGCCTTCAGCTTTGATTTCGGGCATGTCATATAGCAATTGTCGGAGATTGTGGCATAGAGAGAAGCTTTGAGCCAACCGTTGACGGATGCCCAGGGGTGCGTCAATTGGTATTCCTCGTTATCTCGGTTAAGCATCCTGACAAAAATGCCTAAATTCTGATCTCCTGGACCCACTTTGAACGCTGATCATACAAAAGTCAGTCAACCGTGATTTGTTTCTGCCAATAAAATGCGTCACTTCACTTACAGGTGCCAGAGAAACGGGCTGAGATGTGGTCGATACCTCGTGCTTCCACACCTTTTTGTTCACAAGAGTAATAAAATCCCGACACAGGAGGATGGTGCGAAATCTGTCAAAAAAAAAAAAAAAAAACCGTCAGCCCCTATGGATACCTCCCTTTACTTGTTTGTTTATGCTCACCTGCTCGTTTAAGCACTTGACACGGATATTCCCCTTGGATTCACTCGCAGTAGACGACGCCTGTTGCCCTGTACTATCCATCTCCTCCTCAGATACGTCCCACCAGCATTTGAAGGTTTCTCCCAAGATGGAGTTGTAAGGCTTAATCAGTTTTCCAGATACGTACTTGAGCTCTTTCGAAAACCACCAGCGAAGGACATTGACCATGCGTTCTAAGGGTTCATCGGAATCGGCCATACTTTTTGGCAGGGGTTTAATTCATGTGAAACCAAGCTAGTAACGACGTAGACTAAAAAAAACCTTACGTTGAAAAAATATCGGGTCGGTCCATATAATTCCAGTACTCTAAGTTTCCCACAGGAGCCAATAAAGTAGCAGGCAATGATATACGCCTAAACGTATGGATTAGTGTCGGTATCTATAAGGCGTTGTCGTAGTGTAAATTGTAACGCACTACTCTAGTGCAAAATAGTAATACTTGCAATGCTAATATGTCCTTGACACCGATCAGCTTTCTGAGAAGTCCAAACATGACCATGACTTGATTCGGTTGTGCCTCTGTCTTTTCTGTCACTAGGCCGGTTTGTACGTTTTTCAGGTCGACGGAAACATCGTCGGTATCTTTCAATGTGTGGATCATAATATCGTCGGATTTGTTGTGGGTCAGGGCAGCTTTGGAGGACTTTAAAGCAAAGGTGGAATCTTGGCGATCTTCAAGTTTGGTCATTTGGGGGGTTGAAATGTGCGAATGGTGAAAACTGAGAGAAAGGCAAGAGACGCTAGTTTGATCACAGGGACTGGACGGATGGTAGCCAAACAATTAGCGAGCGTTAGCTTTTCCCAGCGTATGATTGGGCGGGGTGGTGCAACGAACAATGGGAACCGGTTTTTATGTAAAATTCAATTGAAACCAAATTCAAAAAAACAGTGTGATGATCCCAGGCTCTATGATTTGAAGACCATGGCGTGAGGAATGAAATATCACATCATAGTTTTTGTTTTAATACATGTTGATCCTATGGATAAGCAGGGTGAATTATACTAGCGAATGAGTGAGTGCTATGTCCTACCTCACCCCTTTTACCCCGCAAAAACCGACAGAGCATTGCACAAGTTGGTGGGTCTGACGGCCGACGCCGCCACATAAACGTTTAAAAAGATAAAAGTCATAGTAACATTACTTCACATGCCTTGAATTGTCACTCGTCATGACTAATTACGTTTGTTCCACTTTAAGAGTCCCTTCGTTTCAACGGATATGGAATGGTCATGACGAATCAATAATATAAGTGCTAACCATGTCAATGGTCTCCTTCCTTTCTACGTCTCTTATCACACGTCAAATTTTTAGTTTTCCTATTCTTATTTGTTACTCGGGTGCAGGCAGGTAAAATTCATTTTCGAAAATAAAAATATGAGAAGTACTGCGACCGAATTAGATGTGGTGAGTGTCAAAAGAGAGAGAAAGAAAAAAAAAATGCTGTTATGATAAAAGTGAAAGAAAGGGGGAAAAAAAAAAAAAGTAACAGAAGAAACAAACATCGTCTTGTTGAGATTCAGATGCTGTGAAATTGGACGACTTGGTTCAATATTCTATGTGAGAGGCAAAAGAATGAGGTATCTTGTACATGACTTGGCTCCTCGTGCAAGCATACTTTCAATTCAATGAAATGTATAGGGAGCTTTCGGATAAGAGATCATTGCCGCCAACCTGCATTCAATTGCATCAGAGTAAGAACCGCCTCCATTGGGTAATCACCATTTTGGTTAGCTGGAGCTCCTCCGTTTGGTGCGTTTGCTACATGAGACGCCGACGTTGTTGGCGTAGAAGAAGCCTCGGACACAGCTAAACAATCAAAAAATCGCGCATGGTCAGAGTTGGGAACTACTTTACACGTCGGAAAGCCCATATAATGTCAAACTTACATGGATTACCATCACCAAGCTCGTTGCCTGTTGCTGAGTCGCCGGTAGCTTGTTCGTTGCTGAATGACTGCATTTGTGAACCTTCAAGCTGTGGAGCAGGAGCTTGCTGCAATAACTTTTCAAGCAACTGTGCTGATGTCAATTGACTAGTTTCTTGTTGTGCTTTGATGGCTTCTTGCAGGTTGCTATTTAACAGCTTTGCAGTGGTGTTGGGAGATAGGGGAGCCATATTACCAGCTCCCATGTTATAATAGGAAGAATTTTGTAATTGAGCAAGGTCATTGGACTGCGCTGAGGATTGTAACTGATCCGCACCAGGACTGCCACCCACTGAGCCGTCATTGTTGATAGCTCCGTTCACAGCATGTTTGCGAATTTCCTTGTCCTTTCTCTTTGCTTGTCTCTTTACAAATTCTCTTTCGATCCAGCTTCGCTTGTGTTCACTATCTCCCGCACCGAACAATCGAATGGCGCGTTTGTTGACACGACAACGTAAATCATTGTCCTTGTCTAAAAAGGAGAAGGGAAAGTTTGCATTGTTAACGTTTACATACGCTAAATCAACCACGTAGATAAAGTACTTACTTCTATCCTCATTTTGTTCGCGCCATCTCTTCTTTCTCTCTCGGTTCTCAGCCCTCACCTATACGCATATAAGTAAAACGGTCATGGCGGCGGTCATTGGCAAATGAGGGTTACCTTCTCACTGATTAAAGACTTTCTGTACATGTCATTGGAGACTTGTTGCTGAGATGCTTGTGAATCCATGCCCGCCGAAGTAGCAGACGTAAAGTCAACTGGATAGTTTCCGTTATTCGCCTGGGTCATGGCCGCTGCTGCCGCTTGGGCGACGGCTTGTGCCTGAGCAGCGCTGAAATGGGCTTGGTAATCTTGAGGCAAGTCCAATTGTGCAACATTACTAGTGGGGACTTGAGTATCATTTTGGTTCTGTTGCTGAACAGCAGGAAGTTCAGAGAGGTCAGCGACGTACTGAGCAGTAGCTTGCGCTGATGTCGTGAGCGCCTCTTCTTCTTGTTTGGTAAGCATTGGGTAGGACATTACAAGTTGAGGAAGGGCTGTAATGCTGAATTAAAGCACAATGAGGTATAGCATAAAATGTCAGTCAAAAAGGTTCAGATTAAAGTACAGGCACTTTAATGACGATGATTGTCGGTACTCGTCGCTGGTACTGCCAAAGGACGGTTCGAAATGCAGTCGCGGGACAATTACCTTTGGGAGAAACAGTCAAGACAGTGGAAATCAGCAGTCGCACAAGCCCGTTTTGCAAGGTAACAAAGTGGCAAAACTTTTTGTGACTGTTGATTTTTCGCTCACAAAAAAGTGGGTGGAAGCCCTAACACAATGGACCCCAAAACCCAATAGACCTTTACACACGATGGCTGAACCAGAGGCTACAGCATCTCATTCCAATCACCAACACCACGACGAGGAGGAAGATGAGATTTTACATGAAATTCCAGTCTATCTCTCTACTAAACTGGCTCAAAACTTGTATCTATTCCAATATCCTCTCAGAGTTTTGCCATTTGCACCTGGAACGGGTCCAGCCGCAGCTCGAATCAAACCAAAATCCCAACTTATAGAAGTCGACCTTCCCATTGATACCCGTGCACCAACGTATGACAAGGGTCGAGGTGACGACTTTGCTTCCGGCGTAACAGGAGAGAAATTCAGGACGGTGTTTGATCAGGAGGATGAAGACGATTACTCTGGTCGACCAAAGAAGCGAACCCTTTTAGACAAACAAACACTAGGTTCCACCCTTATACCTACAAAAACAAAATACCTTGTTGGAGTTTTGAAAGACAGTGAGTCCACAGCTATATATATGGATAGATTTGTATAGTATGTGAGTAGTAACCAGTCTTTTGTAGAGGAACTTCATGTCACACCGCTGACAAACACTGTACAAATGCGGCCCACACTTTCGTATATTGATAAGAGCGATGAGAAGGAAAGAGCTTCGGCGAAGCGAGCGCAGCAAGAAGAAACGAAAGAGGAACAAAGCAAAAGTGCTGGCAAAGCACAAACCGTGCAAATGTCTGTTATCAACGCTGAAAATGAAAGTACCCCGCGCAAGAACATGTATTCCATGGCTACGCGAAACGCAGATGATGAGGAATGGGTTAAATTAGAATACTTTGACGAAACGGTAAGTAACACACGTCTTTGTGCATGGATACCTTTCGTAAAGGTGTTGTACTGACCTTGATATTTTAATTAGACTGTCGCGGCAGATGCAATGTATGGAGATCTTTTTGCTACGAACAAGGAAAGCTTGGTACCAACATCAACCAGCGAATCCTACGCAGACAGTATCAGTCCTGTGTTTTGTGACATCTCATCCTGATAACAAGGAGCGCAACGTACCATATTCAAATAAACAATACATTAATAATTTGTATATGGTTTGCCTGTTTGTTCTTCAAGTTAGAAATGGTGTGCTGAACTAGAGTAAAGAATAAAAATCAATAGCACCGTTAAACCAGACAGATGCAGGTTCAATGTTCAATAACTGAGTTTCAAACCAGTCTTTGATCCTCTAGCGTCGCAAAGGTGTTGCGACATGACCCTGCGCTCCCAACGCTCCATTTACATAGCACTTGTTGCGTTGCGTTTAATATTTAGCCTTTTACCAAGTTATATCCAACCGGATGAATATTTTCAATCGCCGGAAATCACAGCTGGGTGGGCATTCGATCTAGAAATCTTTACTCCTTGGGAATTCAATCCTACCTTTCCAGCTCGTTCCATACTTCCACCGTAAATGAGTTTTCGAAGCACTCTTGTTTATGTGTTTATGTGGTACTGAATTCAATTTTTTCTTACTTTCAGCTTAATTACTACTGGTATCCCGTTCTATATTTACAAATTCGTGCTGCGATTGACGTATGGTGGTTTGGATCAAGGTAGGAGGACATGATATTCTTATATCATTGCACGGCACGATATCACCATGGAAAATTATGGTTTCCAATTGCTAATTATCAATTCTTCGTTAAGATTTTGTGAGCGGAAGGCATCTCTATATCTTGGAGCGACTGTCTTTCTTTTTCATGTCATTCATCCTCGGTAGAGTGCTTCAAAATAGTTAGGATTGAGCGGACGACAGTCGGCTCATACACTCTCTATTTCAGATCTCTGTATATTGAAATTATGTCGGCTATGCAAAATCAGTGCCTTGAGGTCTCTCATTGTACTTTCAAGTTCTTATGTTATGCTCACCTATCAGTGCCATTCGTTCTCAAATTCCATAGAAGCGTTAGTCCTCGCAGCCTCCATCACACTACTTTTCGTATCATACCCCCTTGATGAGAAAGCAAATCCCTCGGTAAGATACATATATTCGAGCAGTCCTTCACGATTATGTTTTGATCACTCAAGTTTTTCTTGGGCGAACCAGAAACTTGCATCCTTCGTGCTGGGTATTTCGCTCGCGTTTGGATTATTCACTAGAATCACATTTGCCTCATTCGGCATTTTCGTTGGAATTGCATACCTTTACATGGCATGGAACCGATCCTCCGGTCACAGGTTCGTAGCCAATACTGCGAGTGATTGATCTCTTCTTGGATACCACTTCTAATGGAGAGACGTTTTACTACTTTTGATAGCTTTCAAACATTTCTATTCAATCTATTTCCCTTTACACTGGGTCTGACCTTAAGCATTGCGACGTTCACCGTGGTTGACTCTATCTACTTTGGAAGTTTGAAGGTCTTGTTGCAGGGCTCACAAGACATTACATTTGATTTGCTAAAAGCCGCAATTGACCCTACTCTTTGGTCCAAGGTATCAATCCAAGTGAGTAAGCTTTGAGATCTTGATACCGCCGCGCATGTTCTAATAGTTCAAACCATAATAGGGAAAACTTACAAGCACTATATTCAACAACATTATATATAATGTAGACAAAGACAACCTAGAGCTACACGGGTTGCACCCATTCTACTTGCATGCTGTCGTGAATGTGCCGCTACTCTTTGGTCCGATCGGATTGTGGGCATACTACAAACTATTTACGATCAGAGGTCTGCCAGGGAAAATGGATATGGTCGACATGGGTACAGTTCAAACGATGAATGAATCTCCATTGTAGCTTCTTTCCGGGAAGGATGCGTATATTAACAGTATCATGTTGTAGTTATGGTGGCATCGATGTCTACAGGCTTGTTGTGTCTTAGTGCTTTCCAACACCAGGAACCAAGATTCCTCTCCCCCATGTTACTTCCTGCCGTCTTCTTATTCACCCGACACACTCAAAGACTTTCGCGCACTTTCTGGGTAAGTGAATGACCTGGCGCAGGGGGTTTTGACTGAAGTGGTATAACATGATTGGTAACAGTGTCTGATCTAATGAACTTGTGTAGATCATTTGGACTTTGTTCAACCTAGTGTTGGCCATCGTGTTTGGATTGATTCATCAGGTATGTACAGTTTGGCGTGTCAAGCTGCTCGATGGTTTACATACTCAAATCTTACATGCCATCAGGGAGGAGTCGTGCCTGCTGTCATACATGTTGGGGAACAGAGTAAATATATTGATGGATGTGACCTTACTTTCGGTGCCTACGCCATCTGTGAATCTGCTTCTGAAGACACCAGCAATATTACAACGTTATCAGCTGGAAACCTATCACTGGTCACCAACTTGGTATTTTACAAAACCTTCATGCCTCCCAGGCATCTAATAGCTTACCCACATCACTGGCGAGGTATGTAACTCTCCAGACCATTTCTGTTTACAGTATTCCAATCACTTATAGCACCACATCGACTCAGACTCAGCAAACATTGTTATCAATGTGATTGATCTTGCTGGAGGGCCGATCGACAAAGTCACTTCAGTCCTGGAGTCTCAGACGTACATACCTAGAGCATGGATCCCTGAGGATACATCCAAATCTGTATTCGTCTACAAACCGAGCACCTACGCATTCGAAAGGTAAAAGGTTGCTTTCTGAACCTATGTCACGGTGAAACCTCCTCAGTAACGATAGTCATGGTAATTTATCTCGCGCGACTTAGGACTTTGCTTATCATGCCAGGCACAGCCAAACCGCCAGTAGAAAACCATCGTCTGCAGCGAGTAGCGCAATTCTGGCCCCACGTTAATTTCGACGATATTGACAAAGTCATTGGGGCTCCCTCGTGGGAGGCCATCAGCTTGAGCGTCTATCTCCTAGTGTCTCCCCGACATGCATAAGAACCACCAAAAGCTGAGGTTGCAACAGAGATCATATCTGCGCATTAATATTTATAATAGATTTCTTTTTCTCTTTTTTTTTTTGGGCTTCCTTTGTAATGTACCACAGGGGATAAAAAAATAATATGGCGGCTCAAGTTAGTTGCCAACCGATAAAGTGGGAAGGAATAAAAAAGAACAAGGGGGTCAGATGTACAAGTTTATGAAATGCTGAGAGAAAGAGATGGTTTTGATCTTGTTTTTCAAAAAAGAATAATGACTTGCAATGGTTGAGGGGTTGTTGGGAGAGGAGAATGATAAATGGTAAATAAAAGAGTGGTATCGTCTAGAGTGGACGGTTAGAGCCATTACGAGGTGGTGGAGGTCTGTATCCGCCGGGAGGTCTCATCTGTGGGGAGCCCTGTGGTACAAAGCCTTGTTGAAGTTGAAGTGGACGCTGGTGTTGCATTGGTGGGGCACCAGGTGAAGGAGGTGGTGGCATGGGTCGGCCCATGGATTGTGGTGATCGCGGACTGGACATTGGGCTCGAGTAGCTACTAGGACCCCATGGTCCAGCTGCCGCTGGCACAGGCAGGTTCGGATTAGCGGTGGGTCGGTAGCTTGGGTAATAACCACCAGCTTTACCAGATCCCTCCTTGGATGGATCAAAGTAATTGACGGGTGAACCAAGATTATCTGCTGTGTCCATAGACAGTTCTGAGGCATTATCCAAAAGTCGTGCACGCGATTCGTCCTCGCCAGGCATTACGTTATGAGAAAAGCCGGAAGGAAGAGGGGGTTGGTTCTGTTGATTACGGCGCTTTCTTTCCTGACGCTTGTTTGCCCGAATTCGAGCACGTTCGTGTTCCTCCCAACGCTTCATGGGGACCTTGGAAGGATCAAATACACCATCCGTCTTTCCGTGGTCGTCGCCTTTTCCTTCGCCAGTAACTTTTCTTGTCTCACCCCATGAGAAATCGTCAAAATGCCAGAAGGAATACACCGGCAACACAAAGTTCCAAATGGGAAGAGCACAGAGATACACACCCATCCATGCGACATAGATCCACTTCTTAGTAGTGATAAGAATCAAAAGAGCAGGTGAAAACAGGACGATGATGAGCAATATAAGTGGGACGGCGAGCACAAAACTGGTGATGTGAGTTCTGGCCATGGAAATAATCAAGACCACAGTAAGGATAATGGCGACAGGAAGAACCAAAGTACCGATAAGATCCATCATAACGACAAACTGCATAGAGAAACAGAAGGTACCGCAAAGATTTCGAACCAGGACCAATTCAAAAAGGTTATGGATAGTTGAGTTAATCCAACGACGTCGCTGGGAAAGCAGCACCTTGAATTCATCAGGGACGACAGTTTTACAGACCTAATAGAACAGAAATGGCATTAGTAATAGGAAGTGATGGCGTTTAAACACGAAAAAAAAAACGCATTGAACATACAGCTTGGGGAGTGAACACCATCTTGCGATGAGGGAAGTTTCGAAGCATGAGAGTGGTCAGGAAACGATCTTCACCAAGAAGCAAAAGATTCTTTTGATGAAGGGTTTCAACGGTGTTTTGCGAATATTCTTGAACAATTTCAGGTTTGGTGATGATGGGAACCCAATCACCGTCTCCTTTTCGTGCCTTAAGTCGATACATACAGAAACATCCAGGTAAACAGGTAACACCACCAAAGATAGACTCGAAGCCCTTAGCCAAATGATGGGAAATGTAATATTCGTAGACTTGAATGGCTGTCACCCATGAATCCCTCTTGTTTGCGATTTTCGTTTCACCACAAAGTCCCATAATAAGGTTATCGTTGATCATACAGTTGATGAGAAGGCGCATTGAAGATTTATAAACTTTGGTATCGGCATCCACCTATAAGCCATTGCGGTGAGTATTGGCTTGCTTGTTTTAAAACATAAACGAAAACATAAATTTAAGCCTCTTACCATAAGACATAATTCAAAGTAATCGGGTGTCACATGCATCAATCGTTGTATCTTTCGGAAAATGTCATAGTCCAGTGGAGTCATACGGTCGTTGTAGGTAACACGACTGAAGAAGTTCATCAAGATGAGCTGGGAATCACGTTTACCGCGGTTACCGGGCTTAGGTTTGCCTTGTTCATCCGGATTTCCACACTTGACGATCAGCATCATGGGCACTTTGTGCTTTTTCGTCACTAAAAATAAGTGTGGCATTGGTTAATCAGCCCATATATGGTGGGGTCCCACACTCAAGCAGCCTCGCACTTACTGTAATGACCAGCATACACTTTGGCACAATTGAATTGCTTGGCACCGGCAGCAACCGCTACATAGGGCATGGGCAAAGCTTCACGGTCGGCTGGATTGTCAAGGTGCATCAAGGATAAACAAATATCGGGAGTCGAAACGGTTTCACCACTTCCAGTAATAATACCATCGGCAATGACGAAGAGGAGTTTTCGGTCATCGGGATAATCAGTGGTAGCCAATGATTCGATAGTTCCCTTAATGGATTCGAGACCTTCGGAGTAACAAGTAATCAGCAAAACAGTGAACAAGTCGTTTCCGATCTCGACGGGTTTAGTAAGAACATCCGGGTCCTGTCGATTGGTCCAGTTACTAGCATTTCCCATCTCCATGGTATTCTTAGGAAGAAGGTTGACGGAGCTGGCAGAAGACTTGAGAGGTGGAGGTGTTTTTGACAACTTGCGAGAATAAAACCAGGCAAAGATCATAGCCATGAAAAATCGAGAAAGAACGAGACTGAGAATGATCAATAGTGAGAAGTAAAGGATAAGGGATGCAGCAAAACAACCGGGGGTTGACTTGTCGATATGACCGGCATAGTATTTCTGGACTAGACAGTCGGTTGCAGCTTTTAACTCATCGTTACGGAAAAAGAGCTTGGTTGCGTCCTTTCCGCCTTCGCCAAATGTTGTATTCAAAATAGAGCGAATCACATCATCCAAAGGATCGTTGGCAATGGGCTGCGGGTGCGCTTTCATGTAAGGGTCCATATTTAAAACGTTTCCGTCAATGACAAAGTAGTTGGTGAGGTTGGCGGCGCCTAACTGGGTCCAATCAAATCCAACTTGACGAGTGGTATTCGTCAAACCGTACTTTGCAAAGGTAGCAGCAGAGATAGCATCCAGGACACATGTATTCGCACTGCAAGGATCGAACGTAACAGCGGTAAATTTAGCAGTATTGGCATTACCAGGGTTGGTACAAGCGCCAATGTTATTGCCATGATTAGCAAACAAATAGGTGATATCGGTTCCAGGTACAGCTGCCAAGGCGTAGAAATTGGCAGTCGCTGTAGGTTTCGACTGACTAACGTTGAACTGCCAACCTTCAATACCGACCAAACCACCTAGACAAAGTAGAAAAAATGAGTACAAAAGGCCCACTTTCGTTTTTGTGTATATATTTGACAAAAAAGAGTCCTTACCAGCAGTAACGGTATCATTATAGTGGGCATAATGTTCCTGGTTATTGGATTGGTCAGGCGGACATAACACGACGCTGAGTCCGACGGTCAGAAAGGCGACCAAACCGCCCATCATAGCGATGATCATACACAGGGTGACCTTTTCTCGCCATGCTTGTTGCATGCCTTTATCGGTTTTACCTATCGCTTTCAGCATGGGAGAGAATGCCCAAAATGTGAAGATGCGCGAGATGATGACCCAAGGATCAAATGCACTGGACGATTCTTGTTTGCCGGTCAAAAGCGGTGCTGGTTCTTGGTATCTGTCTGGTCGAATCAAAGTACGTCCACGCTGCAGGTTAGAACCTGCGCGGGCAATACTGTTGTGTCCAGGTACTATTCGTCTACTAGGTGCTCGACCTAGTGTGGGGCGACGAGACATGCCGGGGTTGGGTGGACCACCACCATAGTTCGGGGGATGATACTGATTAGGATCGCCCGGATAGCCTCCACCCACTGCGCTTGAATAGGTGACTGCACCAGGCATCGATTATAAGTGGAAGATGAAAAGAATGAAAAGGCTGTCAAAAAGAAGATGAGGGTGAGAGTCGGTCGGTGCGTAGTAGAAAGATTGGACGACGATCCTTACGGCTAGCAGACAGATTTTGTATATAATGGATAATATATACGATCTTGAGCGTTCGAAGGTATTTGTCCTTTCAATTTGCTGAAGAATGAAGGGAGAGCGCTTATTGAACACACAATTAGAAAACAAGGATTGTAAGGGACTCTCTTAAAGGAAAGGGGAAGGGGAACAAGCAAAGGCAGTAATTCCTACGCTGGTTGTTATTTTTTTTCTTAACACTTGCGGCCCTTGAACGCGATAATTGCATCTTCTATAGGGCTTGAATATCCGCTTGTGCTACGTGCCTGAGCTGCACTCCACTCTGGCTGATTCTCTTCCTTCTATGCTCCTTGGTATTTCTAGCATAGCATAGCATACCACACCACATTACATACTTTCTTCCATCCATCCACGTTCGATATTGATAAATGATCTACCAGTGGAAACGGAGTCGCGGGGGAAGGCCCACGGATAAAAAAAATTATTGGCTAGCGGTTTTAAAAATAGGCTTCAACAGGTCTCGACTCGATTTGCACGACCGAAAATCCGTTCATTAGCCAATTTTTATTTTTTTTTTATATTCCTTTGAACCGTTTTATTTGATTTTTATATTTTATGGAATGGAAGGAGGCCACTGTATTAAACGAAAGAGTGGATGGTAAAATGGATGTGTGAAGAACAAAAGAGAAGCGGTTGGAGACGATCACCAAAGGGTCTCTTTCTTTTGGTTTGGGTGCTGATAATCTACAAAAGGTGTCAAAAAAATAATATGCAAAAGCGATGGTTCCATGAATGCGTGGTTCTGACTTTTAGTCTATGGTTTAACGCCTAGGGTTAGCTTGATACCCATGCTCATCAATTCGGTGGTCAAATAACGGAACACATATGGAATGGCTACCACATCAATACCCTTGGAAGTATTGCATACTCTGCACTCAACATTTCGTCGAGATGACACAGATGAGGCCACCTTCGTGGAGATGGGCGATACCAGTGAACCACAAAGTCGACAGACGTGTGCCTATTTTTGATAAAAAAAAAAAAAAAGAATATTAGCCAAAAGCAGTAAAATGGAAACATATTCAATCTAGTGCCTTTACCTGTGAATAGTCTGAACAATTCATCAAGCGATCTTGCAATAGGAAACTGACACCGTGAGCTAATAGAGAGTCGCGCTCCATCTCACCGAAACGAATACCACCGGCTCGCTTACGACCCTTGACAGGCTGCATGGTCAAGTTGTGCACAGGCCCAGTTGTACGTACTTGATACTTGTCGCTAACCATGTGTCTCAATCTCTGGTAGTACACAACGCCAATGTAAATGTCCATCTTGAGTTCTTCACCCGTAATACCAGAATACATGGCTTCGTTACCGTGGTAATTATAACCAGCAGCAAGAAGTTGTTCTCCAAAGTAATCGGCAGCGGTATTTTGTTCATTAAATTTGAACGGGGTGGAATCTTGAGCAATACCATGCAATGCTCCTGCTTTACCCGCCAAACTCTCGACAAACATACCAATGGTCATACGAGAGGGGAAAGCGTGAGGGTTGATAATAACATCAGGTTGCATACCTGATTCAGTGAAAGGCATATCCACAGCAGGCCATTTTTGTGAGCAAACACCCTTTTGACCGTGACGAGAGGAGAACTTGTCACCAATGATGGGAGAACGGGTAATACGAAGCTTGATATGAACCTTTTGCAATTCCGTGGACGACGCATCATCGCCAATCAAACGGACTTCATCGACCAAACCATCTTCAGGACCCTTGTATTTCTTGATAATGGTTTGACCAGTGGTTTCGTCAACATAGGCACAGAGAGGATCGCCAGCCTTGAGTTGTACACCAATGAACGGTAAACCATCTTCATCCAACTTTTCTCGGATCTTCTTGTTAACACCGCCAGCAAGTCCAAAGTGGTGCATAATGGGTTCTCCGGTGACACGGAGGTCACTCAAATCGACGACTTCAGCCTTATACACCGTACCATAACCGAACCCTCGTTCGTGAACAGATTTGTTAAGAATCATAGCATCTTCCATATCGTAACCGGTATAAGAGATGACGGCAACGATAGCATTGGTACCGTTAGGGAAACCGTCGAATCCATAAAGGTTATGTAGATCAGGACGAACAACAGGCGTTTGTCCACTTTGAAGACGATACATCTTGTTATCTGTACGGTGATTAAGTGCTGTGGAGGGGGTACCCATGGTTTGTTTACCCATCTGACATTGGTACATGTTACGGGGTGACTGGTTGAAGTCGGAGAATGGAGTCATATTGGCAACAATACTAAGCACATTGGTGGGTGTGAATTCAATATGAGTGCTGATACCAGGAATGACTTCATCCTGCAAACATGCGATATCCATATAGACTTGTTCAAATGAGCCAATCATATCGGTGTTACCGTTAGCCAAGTATTTGACAGGTCGCATCATACGAGCTGGTGTGGAGAAAAGATACAAGCCAGGGTATTGACCACCATGGGAAGTTGGGACGTAGCCAATCTCAAGATCAGCAGGGACATTGTGTTGACCAGTAACCTTCCAGAATCGCAAGCTTTGAGAGACCTTGAGTGCTGATTTGATACTACACCATCCAACAATTTTACCGTCCAACTGTACACAAACGTAATCAGGTCGATTGATGGTGTGAAGAACAGGTTGTGAAACACCAAGAGAAGCAAGAAGGCGTGGCATCATGGACACATCCAGTGGTTCATTGACGACCTTACATTTGTGAGCCAAGTGATTCAACAGACCGCACGGGGAACCATCCGGAGTATGGACTGGACAAAGGAAACCCCATGCTTCTGGAAGCAATTTACGAACCGTTGTGGTCTTGAGTTCAGCGAAGAAAGCACCACGATGGATACAACGGAAATGTGAGATGTATCGGTAAAAGTTAAGCTTTTCAGCCACGATGGTGTATCCGGTAGCTTGTTGCAAATCCAAACCAGTGTTAGACACCAAGTTGCCGGTAGCCAAAAAGTAAGAGAGCTTGCCTCCCACATCGCTTGGAACTTTTGTCATTACGCCAGTGAAGTATTTGTCTAAGAATCAAAAAGGGTAAAATGAGTATGCATGATTTGTCTGTTTTTCCAAAATCTACCTTGTTCCCGATGGCATCTAGAAACTTACTGTTCATAAAGTCGACCTTGGAACTCTTCAACCGGATATCGGTACGAATTTGAGCCTTGATGGAGGAGAGCCAGTCGAACAATTTCTCCTTCAAAATCATACCGTACAAGTGACCTCCAAGTAATACTTCTTGATGTTGGGGTGAATCCGGGTTATCTTCACAGCATTCGCCAGATACAAGAGAATACAATTTTCGGATCATGAACACCAAAAGGTTGAACTTATCACGACCCTCCTTCAAATGTACAAGTACGGCTTTGCGGAGCAATTCTTCACCAACTTGAACATCTGTCATGTCTTCTGCAACATCCATTACGACTCTGAATTTGTCACCCAAATATCGAAGGCAAGATTCTCGAGTGTATAGATTGTAGACCTTGAAACTTCTCAGCAACAGTTCAATACGGTCGGTCAAGAAGGTGTTCTTGGTATCACCTTGGCAAAGAGCATCAAAAATTTCTTTATCAGAAGTGTCGATAAGAGCTTTCAAAATCATAATAGCAGGAATCATGTATTCTTGCTTTCTCCAGGCGAAACGGATCATAGCGTTTCCGTCAGTGAGATAATGCACAGTGTTTGTGAGAGAGGTTTGGTCGGGACGTGTGCAACGAATAGAACAACCATAGGGTGAGTAAGTTGGACCTCTGTTTTGGAAAGAGTTTCGGATAATAGCGACAACGTGGTTACGACGAGGAACAATCAATAGACGAATGATCTTTTCGATACCGTTGACGATAAAGTAACCACCCATTTCTTCTGACTCCTCATGGCGTTCGACGAGGCCTTTGGAGTATAACCCGTAAAGGTGACACTTGTTAGATTTGATCATCAATGGAACCTGGCCCAAGTCCTTCAATTCTGTGTTGACGGGACCATCGTTGAATCTCCAGTTGATGGTGGCTTGAAGTCTGCCTTTATAAGTGATCAAACGTTCTCTGCATTCGGAAGGGTATATCTCGCGGTGAAGAGAAGTGGTATCTCTAACGTTAACAGCGGGTTTTGCAATGGAAATACCCTCAATCCAGTAAGTGATTTTGTTGCCAAGACCGTCTTCACCTACTCCATCGAATACAGTTTTATGTCCAATGTCCTTTACGGCCAGGTCGAGCAATCCGGTGTCTCCATTGCCAAATTTCGTAAGAGAGTCAAACGATTCCAAATGAGGTTTTACAACCTCTTGAAGTTCTGGAGTTCCAAACTTCTTGTTGGAGGGATTCCGGAACGCTTCCTCTCTTTCCAAAGTACGGAAAGTCGATGGCATTTTGAGGATAGAAGGTGAAGTATTAACACGTTACCAATTTTTTTTTTTTTTTTTTGCAAGCGAGAAAATGACTGCTGTCGAAAATTTTCTTCAACTCAGACAACGTCCCCAAGCCACTGAAATTTGACCCTCCTTTGCTTGCGCGACAAGAGAGCGTTTCACCCCCATCCAAAAGTGTGTTGCCTACTCGATATCAACCAGAAGTAATAAAGACGGTATACCAGATGGAAAAAGAAGTAAAAAATCATGTTCATGAAATGAAAAGATAGTCTGGGGTATAAAGTGATTTGTCATATCTTGATAATTTGGCAAGCAACAGCAAAGTTAAACTGGACGACTTTCAAAAGTGCTGGCTGAATTATCTGGCATGATAGACCACATGGATATCTATCACGAAGTAAGCATATTATGGACTTCTCTTGGAGGCTTATCAGCCTACCATATTACTGCCGTAGAGCAAAGCGTAGCACATACATTCAAATAGTTATTTCTCTTTCTGTTTGTTCTTTAGAAAAAAGTGGATTCCATGGACGCTTTATTTAACGCTTTTACATTGGGTTCCCTCCGTCGCCATTGAACGACCGCTGTTGTTGCTGTTGCTGCAACATCATCATCATCATAGCTTGGTAGTTGGCAAGATCAGTTCCGCCTTCTGCTCCAGCCATATTCATGCCATTCTGATTACCCATAAGCATCATAGGATTAATCATACCATTCGCTCCCATCATATCTGATCCGTACACGTTAGCCTGGCTAGTCATGGGGGACCCACTATTAGATAATGCGGTTGGTGACAAGGATGCTTCAGCTTGTGAGGCCATATTTGGTGTATTGTTTCCTGAATCTTGGTAAAGCAAAATGTGGCAAATTAATGGCTGCAGGTGAATTCGAACCGGTGAAAAATAAGACATACCTGGAGACATTGACATACCCATATTTTGTAAATAGTTTTGTTGTTTCATATAATTTTGTTGTTGTTGCTGCTGCTGTTGCTGCTGTTGTTGTTGTTGCTGTTGTTGCTGTTGTTGCTGCTGCTGCTGCTGCTGCAATTGTCGCAGCATATTCGGTTGATTGACGGCTGCGCCATTGTACATATTTCCACCGTTCATTTTCAAAAACTGTTGCTGTTGTAATGGCGTCATCTGACCTAATGACATTTGTCGCTGCTGAGGTCGAGGTTGCTGTTGCTGCAGTTGTTGCTGTGGTTGAGGTTGTGATTGCTGTTGCTGTTGCTGTCTTGCCTGTTGTTGTGCCATCTGCATCTGATTCAAAGGTGAACGACTTGGATCTGGTGTGCCTTCAGAGCTATTCACGCCTTCGAACAATGACTGTGCCGCTTGAGCAAGCGACAAGACGTTATGCATTGTTTGCGTTCTTGCTGGTGGAAGTGGACTGAGTGATGGGGGGACTGGATTTTTATTCTGCTATACCGAAATCGAAAAGTGATACTTTAATATATGGCGCTGAACACAAAAAAGACGACAACCAACACAAAAAGCGCAACTTACCTCAGCAGGTTTAACAGAGATATCGGCCATAGTAGCTAAATATGTTAGATTGGACTGTAATCGTGCCTGGTATCTAATGGAGCAGAGGCTATGTTAGGAAGATCAGGACCTAAATGAACATCCCACCACTGAGTGAGCCTTACAATGATAATTCGGTGGGTTGTGCATTAGGGTCTTGAGATAGTTCTACACATGCACGAAACAATTCTTGATTCAAGGCCAAAATCTATTTCGAAAATGATGAGATAGGATTCTCTATTACGAACCAATCATGACTGATACTCACTGCGGAGACTCGTTTTGCGTTAAGAGCAGTATCGTTTGCAGCAGGAGACTCTGTAAGACTGACAGACGGTTGTCTAGGAGTGCCTGCCGATTGCCGCCGTGCTTGCTCTTCTTTCTGTGCTTTTGCTTGTTGTGGACTGGTCATAGCTTGATTGGCCAAAGGTGACCCAAATCTTTGTTGTTGTGGCATGTTGTGCATACTTGGCGATGAGGATGCTGAGCCATATGTTTCGGATGCTCCGCTCTTTGCGCGTTGCATCTGCATTTGCGGTGAATCGTACGGCGATGCCGATCCCGCTTGCTGCTGCTGTAGTTGTTGTTGCTGTTGCTGCTGTTGTCGCTGTAATAGCATTGCATGCAGATATAGGTTTTGCTGTTGTTGCTGTGGATCAGCAACAGATGGCTGGCCTGAATAATTCATAATCATGGACTGCAATTCCGGAGGAATCCCTGAATTTGAGCCGTTATTTTGAGCATTGTACATGGTTAAGAATAAACAAAGATGTGCGTTCTGTTAAGAGATGTTCAATGGAAGCGTTGCTTGGTAGACGACTTTTTTTTTTTTTTGCTCAGTTGAAAAACCCCTTTCCTGTTGAGCAGGCCAGCAAAATAGTGAAGTGACTTTGAAAATTTTTGGTGGATGAGTGTCATTTTGACTTTACGGCACAAGTGTTCGTTCCCACTCAATGTCCTGAAATACAAACACGTCTATTGATAATCAAATACATAAACAAACTATATATGATCGCTCACTATGATGATACGGCTGGCGACACAACGCGGTATAATTTTAAACGTTAATCGCGGAGGAATAGGTTGCACCGTTCTTAATAAGGAACAATGGCCGTGCTCATTGTAGTCTCGAGACAGATCCTAGAGCACAACTAAACCAATATTGTAACAGCAAGGTTTTTATTTTTTGCGAAGCAAGACGTTAAAGTAACCAGTTGAAAGGAGGAAAAGAAATTTCGGAGTTGGCACCGAAACTTTTTTTTTTTTTTCAATTCATTATATAACACTAAGACCCTTTTTCCATTTAAACTCTGTTCTTTTGTTTCAGTACCATATAATTCAATCATGGCAGCAAAAGATGATGTGGAAGGGGTTGACAAGACAATTCAAGGGTCATGTGAGAGTTTCCACATTGGCCATCACTTTCAAACCAGTGCAAAGGATACTCCCGAAGTCGAAGAGGTTGAACATGTTGAGAAAATCACTTGGTTTGTGTTAGCACTAACTTCGTGCGTGTGCCTCAGTGGTTTCTTGTTTGGTATGTATTGGCTGGCCCAAGTGCTTTAGGTAACATGCGTAACTGACAATAGCCGCCAATTTCCTTTTTAACAGGTTTTGACACTGGCGGTAGGTTCACTTTTTGAGCAATGGCTAATTTGACCATTCCTAAAAACTCAACCCATTTTTCCAAATAGTCATTTCTGGAGCTCTGCAACCTATTCGCGATGAATTTCAGTTGAATGATGTACTTTCAGAACTCATTGTCGGTGCAACCACATTGGGTGCCATTATTGGTGGGTTGTTCGCTGGCTTTGTAAGTTTACAGAACTATATTTTGCCTGCTTTGACTGTAATTTCTCATCGCTAATACCACACTACCTCAGTGCTCAGATCGAGTTGGAAGAAAGGTAAATATAGGGTGTTTACAGAGATGAGCCCATGCTATTGCTAAACTGTGATATATTTCTTCAGCCTATCACATTGCTCTCCTCTGTTGTATTTGTTGTTGGAGCCATTGTCATTGCTGCCGCACCCAACTTTGGAGTTTTGATTTTTGGAAGATTGGTCGTAGGATTTGGAGTCGGTCTTGCTTCGATGATTGTTCCAGTCTATTTGAGTAAGTCTTCAATCCGTATATGTATATAGTGCGTATTTGGTATCTCACACACTAGTCTTGCAGGTGAAGTAGCTCCTCGTACGCTTCGTGGTAGACTGACAACAATTAATGTTCTAATGATCACGTTCGGTCAATTGGTCTCGTATCTCATTAATATTGCTTTTGCCAAGACGAATGAAGGATGGCGCTATATGTTTGGAATTGCTGCTGTTCCAGCTTTGATTCAACTGTGCAGTGAGTTGTCCTAAAGCAATGCGTCTCATGCCGTCACATGTGAACTTATTTTGCCCCTCCGCAGTCTTACCGTTTTTGCCAGAGAGCCCACGTCAACTGGTTGTGAAAGGAAGGACCGAGCAAGCTACCGCTGCTCTTACCAAGATCTATGGAAAGAGCGTACCAGAATTCTTCGTTCAATCCGAGCTTTCGCAAATCGAACAAAGTATTGAGATCTCCAAAGCCGGCACTTACAGAGAGTTGTTTAAACCATACAACCGTAAACCTCTCATCATCTGTAAGTAACCATTTCTCAGGCAGTACCACCACAAATGTATCTAATGTACCTCGATGTTTTTAGCATGTGCTCTACAAGCTGCACAGCAGCTATCCGGATTCAATTGTGCTATGTACTATGCCGCTACGATCTTACATATGGCTGGTTTCCGAGATAATTCGTCTTCGACATACTTCTCTATTGTGGTGTCAGCTACAAATTTCTTATTTACATTCATCGCTTTGACTATCATTGACAAGGTCGGTCGTCGCCGAATCCTTATTTACAGCATGGTGGCGATGATCATCGGCCTGTGGGCATTAGGAGGAGCCTTTGCTGGACAGCAAGGCTTTATGACACTTCAGGATAATTGCAATTATGGAACCAATTGCGCACGCTGTGTACAGGACTCTTCCTGTTCATGGTCAATATCACAAGGCATGTGTGCTATTACCTCCGGTCTTGATCCTGCCGATATCTTCCAATCCAGCACTGGTTGTCCTCCTCAAGCTCATGATCAAGCTCTGACTGGCATCTTATTTGCATCCCTCGTCGTCTATGTGGCCGGTTATGCTTTAGGTCTTGGCAACGTACCATGGCTTATGCAAAGCGAACTGTTTCCTCTCTCTGTTCGTGGAAAAGCTAACGGTATCGCAACTGCTGTCAATTGGGCTTGCAACTTGATCATTTCAACATCCTTTTTAAGTATGACCAATGGCGTTTCCGCGGCAGGTACTTTCTGGTTCTATGGTGGACTTTCCATCTTGTTCTGGATATTTGCCCTCTTTGAAGTGCCAGAAGTGAGTAGCGCAACATGGACGCGGGTACATGGAATTTCCTTTACTGAACTCTTTTTGCTTTTTTTTCTTTTCCCAATAGACTGCGAATAGATCTTTGGAAGAAGTTCGTCGCCTATTCACCAAAGAATAAATCCCCAACCACCATGGCATGGAGCCGCCTCAACCGATGTAGAACTCTATCTCACCTTTCTTTTGCCTATTGTCATTAATACAGTAATACCTTTTTAGCTTATTGAATCTTCTTTTAAACAGAAATAATAAAAGGATCCTCTGGAACCGATTAATACCATCATCAAGATAATATTGACTTTGAATGCATTAATTATCTAATGGCACTTTTCTGATTGATGGTGGTCTTATAAAGAGTGGCAGCCGCTTGATGAAAACAATGTTTGGCTATAGCCACAATATTCGTTTAGTGTGTTCAGCAAACAATGGCGTCAGAATGTGTATTTAAAATCTAGAGGGATAGATGCAAATTTTGGGGTTTATTGTATATATTAGCAGCACGAAATGTTCATCTAAAGAACCTAGCTATGCTTGGTTATATCTATGCCTTGGCAAGTGGGGCGGCTCTATCCCAGTTGTGATAGCCTTGGTTGATCTCCTGTTCGAATTTCTTGATGTTGACACCGCGTTTAACGGTTTGTTTGTCGCTTCGCTCAAGGTGAGATCCTCTAGGTAGGATAATCATAGCTTCTGGGTGTTGCACTTTTGACCATGCCATAACAGTATCGTTATATTCCTCTACTGCTCTCCAGATGGTAGCTCGAGCCTTATCTTCGTTCTCAATCTTATCCCAGTTCAATTCGACCATAAGAACAGGTCCACGGCGACCATGGCCAACAAGCTGGCATTCTTCAACTTCATCTAGAGGTCGAATGGCATTTTCCCAGGGAACAGGGTTAGTATTGAGACCCATAGAGTGGATCAACATCTGATCTCGTCGACCAACATAGACATATTTTCCAGACTTGGGGGGACATTCCTCAAACACATCGTTGGTATGGTATACACCGTCCGCGGGAATACTGATGTTTGCACCAACAACGGGAGGATCGTTATACAGAAGTTCATATTGGTCCCCTTCGATGTGTTCCCATTTGCAATGGTAGTCATTTGTGGCCACAAACGTATCCCAATGCTCCTCGGTTGGCTCATTGCGAAGTGGGAATATTCCTACTTCAGTGCTTCCAATCATGGTTCTCTGAAGACAGTAGAAAATGAATGTTTAATAACGAGAGTACTAAATTTTCGACAACACTTCTCGGTCGGCCACTTACAACATTGATTCCCAAGCCTCGCAGAGCATTTGCAACTTCGCTGGATAGCTTGCCTCCCCCAACCTCTATGGATTCCAGTTTACGTAGATAGTCAAGCTCAGGGCTATTATTTTTTCCATATGTTTCCAAAATCGCTTCAGCAAGGATAGGGTGAATGACAAGACGGTCGACGTTTGGAAGAACCTTCAAGCTATTGATGACTTCGGGAAGAGTCCTATGATTACAATCTTTGGCCAATGGCAGTGCCATGGATCCCACCATATGCGCAGCCAAAAGAGCTAAGGCGCCTCCCATTCCATGGTATCTAATAACAGCTGGTCATTATTACCTCAATTTCATCACGCTTTTTTTTTTTTTCGGGGCAGCTTATACTTACATGAGCCCTGTGGTCAGGGTAGTCTTACTAATGAACAATGGTGGACCTTGTATGTAAGATTTGTTTGTAATCCAGATTGGCTTGGGAGCAGAACTGCTAGTGCCTGAGGTATGGAAAATGAAGGAGCTATCATCTCCTTCGTTCCGGGTTTTATCGTAGGCAAATGTCTTGAGATCTTTCTTCAGCTCATCGACGGGATCAAATTCGATCATGCGAACAATGTGGACACCTTCAACTTGTGCAGCCAGACTTGCAGCGCGCTCATAGAACACATTATCGGCGATCAATACCTTGGCATCTACGCTTTGCAGCAGAGATACAATACCAGCATCTGAGTTCAGAGGACTGATATGTAGATAGGCATGCTGCAATCGCTGTGCCGCAAGACCAGTCAGCAAAAGTTGGATGTTGTTAGAGCCTAACGTAGCAACGACCAGAGGAGGGTGAGGTATTGACTGCGGTGCCGTCTTACTGACGGTATTATTGTCCGCCTTTGGTAATATTTCTGCATATTGAGCAGCCAAATGATCCAATAAGACATCAGTGTCCTTGTATGTCAACGACCTGTAATGAGCAGCATTGGTCGGTTCAGGGTAGTAGAACCAAGTGTGATCTGGTAGATCCTGGGATCGATATGTAAAGATTTGGTGGAAGGAAGTAGCCTTTAGAAGATCTGTTGAGCTAGGCATGATAAGATAAATAGTATTTAATTTGATGAGATCCAAAATTTCCCCCATTTATATGAAAAATTTGGCAAAGATTTTTTCGGCCCGCTAGATTTACCCGTGAAATGCTACCATGGAAATCCCAGCAGGTCTCATTACTAACATATAGTTAGTTTACACACAGCTCAGACGTTGGCTAAGTGTCTAAACGCTATTTAGAAATCGCAAGTTCTACCGTACTGCAGACGGATAAAATTTTATCGCTTGTTGCAAAAATGGGACCACAAACGCTTGCTTCCAAAATGAAGTGAAATAGAAACATGATATCGGCTTCCCATCGGTAACACTGACCATCGTTTAAGTTCTATGATAATGCTTTAGCCAGGCGGTTGCACATTGGGGGGTAAGCGAGGACGTAATGCTGTGAAATGGCGTCGACCGTCTCACAGTTTATGCAGTGACTTTCGGAAGGTTACGCGGCAAATATGGAACAGATCCCACCGCCATGTGGTGTCATCCTCCCTTACATTCGAGCCCTCGATAAGAGAGAGGCTCAGTAAAAGACAACATGCCAGGATTGGAGACCGAGGCTGTGCAACATTTGCATTAACATGCAATATGTAATCGTTGCTATTCCTGCAAACCTGTTACCTCAAGATGCCATAAATGTCCTAAATCCTACTTCGGATAATCCTGAATGTTCACTCAGCTTAACTCAGTCAAAGCTGTGTTGCAATAGCCGATGCAACATAACCGTCGATGATGTATAGAGTGAACATGGCAGGCTGGTGAAAAAAAAAATTGTAATAGGTTTCAGGTGAAATTTCCAAGCATAGAAATAGCGAAAATGAGCGTCATTATGCACGTTGTTGCAAAGCTCCTAGTGAAAAACATAAATAAACCCCAAGCCAACCCTAATTTTTTTTTTTTTTAAATGTAAGATGATTGTTTATCAGCATGAGACCTGCATATGTACAACTTGATGTGAGAGAAAAAAATGGAAATGCTACGCTGGTATGATTACCCGTCAATGCCTGGGAAGGAAGTTTCGGCAGTTCGTTGACGGTGACGTGGGCGAGGAAGGTCAGATGAAAAGCTTTGTGGTGTTTCTGCAAGAATCGTTTCAGTATGGGGAGACGTAGTGATGTTTTGTGTTGGGAGACTGTATTTGATATCCAAATCTTGAAGCGCATCCTTGAGGGCATACATAAAGCGAGTACGTCGCTCCCAACGTTTGCCACCATCTTGCCAGTTACCCTTATGCTCGATATAAAGCAGCAGATTCAAAGTGTTCAGCTGAACGATCTCATTGATTTTAATATTGAATCCAGGCTGGAAGTCTCTGGAGTTGACAGTCAAAAATTCTTGCAACCGAGTAGAGAGTTCATGGATCTTCTCCGTTGGGGTGTTGAAGTGAACGTCGATATAAATGGATTCTCCCATGTTACCAGAGCGACGGATGTTGTTGATGAATTTTGTCATAAGGACAGTGGTAGGTGCATTAATCTCTTGACCGTCTGTTCGACTGAGAACAAGAAAAAAAACCGTCAGGGAAAATTGCAAACAGGACCGACCGACCCACCCAAAAATGCGAAGAGACTTACACAAAGGTAGTGGACATGATGCCCATGTTGGCCACCAGCAAAGTCTGTGTGTCAATGACAACATAGTCACCTGCATCATAAGGATGCTGCATGGGAAGGAAACGGGGGTCAATAGGGGTCCTTAACCTGTATGTACTCAAAAAAAGTTACATGCATAGACTTACAGTGACGAAAAGGAAGAGGATACTCTCAAAGGTATTCTTTGCAGTGTTGCCGAAAACGAAGGCAAGAGCCACCAACGCGGATCCGAAGGGTACCAAACTCTTCCAGACATCGACGCTAAAGATAGTCAAGGTAGTAAAGATAGTAGCAATGGAACTGACCATCAGCAACATAGCATCGACCTTTCCAAGAGCTTGGCTGGTATCGCGAACGGATTGTGCTAGAGCCTTTCTTTCCTTGTAAATGGACAACACGGTATCACGCATTTCTCTACGAGACAGATCATGATTTCCATCTTTGTCGAACACAGCAAACGCTTTTTCGGCTTCTTCCACAGTGGCGAAATATGGCTCAAAATCTATCAACGTCAATCTCTTCTTGTTGGGACCAAGTGAAGTAAACAATTTGCGAGCGACCTTCTTTGCAAAGTCTTCGGAATTGATATCAACCTTGGAGTCTTGAATGCGAGATCGTGCGTCCGGAGTATCTGTCAATACGATATTTTGCAATTTCTTTTGTAGTTGGGAAAAGACCACAGGTGTAGAGGCAGATGAGCGCTTGTTAGGGGTATCATGATCGCTGTATGAGTAGTTGTGAGCATCATCGGTCAAGTTGCCTTGGTCGTAGCTGGAATAACGAGAATAGGCGGGTCGACGATTTCGCATACCACTTTGGGAAGCGGAGTTAGGGGTATTGGTGTTGGTACGAGATCTTCTTTCCGCTTTACTCAGACGATCCAAGACTGTGAAAGAACAGGCAATAAAAGCATCAGTTTTCTGGACCGGCTCTTCGGAGTAAAAAACATCTTGTACTCACTTTTCAAGGCATATCGATTTTCCTTGAGACGATCATTGTAAGCAACCTTGTGGAATTTAATGGCTAGCGAGGATACATGAGTCAATCAATCAATTCTCCTGAATGACTGGGAATGTGAATGAACTTACCAATAATTTGCACAATGCCCTTTTGGATGAACAAAAACACCGTAAGGAAGAAGATGGAAGCGAACACTTTCCAAATAACGTCAGTGTAAGCCTGCTTTTGCACTGACTAAACGAAGAGTGTGGCGTTAAAAATCTGCAGCTGTCACTATTCAAATCCTGTCACCCAATCGATTTTTTCGGGGGCCCAGCTGGAAAGGAAAACCATGAATAATTAATTACCTGAAATGGGACTTGCAGCAGGAAGGCCCAACATCCCCAGTTCCAGGCAGCTACCAGTAGAATCTTGAGATATTTCTTCATACTCATATAGTACTAGCGAAGTAAACAAAAAAGTTAATTGACGGATTTTAACAAAGGGCGTTGCACGCGCCTCCGCCATCAACCCTGTTATCAAATCCCGATCTTATCCAATTACCTCGAGCTGTGATTTGACCATCTCACTTCTTCGGCCCATGAACACCTTCACCCACATACTGACGACAGAAGGAAGAGCTTCTACGAAGATGGTAGTGAACCAACCAATGATCCACATGATGGCGGACCAATACATCCAGCATTGGACATTGTTTCTGATATTCAAAAAGGTCGGTGTCGCTTCCTCTTCGGCCGAAGGGTACGGAAGTAAAAAGTGTGCGAGCATGGCAACGCCCACAAACAAGCACGAACCGACAAAGCCGATGAGAAATCGCTTGGAAAAAGGCGAGAGGTAGTGCCAGCAGCATGGTCGCTGCATGACCGATTTGATCTTTTCTCTGGTAGTGCGACGTCTTTTTGGCTTTTCTGCTTCGTTGGGATCCGCATTCCAATCAAACTCGCTGTCACTGGAGAGGACACCATCCGCGACCTCCTCTAGTACAGGTTCCGGTTCGGCTTTCTCGCTTATCGTATTAAGCTGCTCCGGTGCTGTTTTGGACCTGACCATACCGAGGTCGCCCTCGTTTTTTTCCTCCACCTCGGCTCGAGTTGTTGATACGCGCTCTGGAATTTCGTACTGACTACTATTATAACTATCCATTGGGATAGAAAAGTAAGGGTCTTCCGGTTTAGGGCCAGGATCTGTTCGGTTTTTGATTTTCCGGTTTCGAAAATAAGTTGTCATGTAATACTAACAGCATGTTGGAGAGGCATACTCACTGTCCATGAGACTCTCGCTCTCCTCAAAATCCTGTAATCTGACAGACTTGCTTTTGTGCATATCTTTCAAAGTAGAAGAAAAAGTGTGGAAAGAAAAAGAGGGTTCCTCAGTCGCTAAATATAGAGGGCTGGAGCGAACAATTGATTCGACAAGTCACAGAGCAATAAAAAAAAAATCAGCAACGTTGCAAGAAGGACCCAGAACATCACCAGTCACATTTTGATTTGTTGGAGTCGGGGAGCTGATGTTAGCTGGTCCGGTCCCCCTTTCTTTCAACGTTCTCGCCCTTTTAAAATTCCATCTCCCCCATTCTCCACCTTGTTATTGCCCTTAACTGCATTGTCCACACGCTCTCAGCCAAACGAATCGCTTAGCCGGAAAACCTTTTTGAACTAATGTATCCGATTGTATAAAGAACATTTCCGCCAGTTCCAACCTCCCAGACTAGTTCATTCGATGGACGTAATCCCAGTTCTAGCACTACTCTATATGCGGTCATATGAAGCCATTCTACTTGCCACGTGAGGTTCAAGGCATGCCAGTCGATCGCTCATGCAGAGAACAATCGCACTCCACCCAAAAATATCACGATAGAGTGGTGCAAGTATTTATGTGCTAAAGTTTTCAAGGTCTTGCCATGCTGCATCAAATACGGTTAGGCGTCAGAAAGAAGGATCTACGTTCCGATGCTTCCTTTCGCTTCCTCATTGCATCATGACAGAGCTTTGCCAAGGTAAAAAAAAAAAAAAAAGGTTTTTAGGTCCGACAAATAGCAATAAACATCATACCGCTGGCATCTCAAGCATGATCACTATGGTCGCTTTGAATTTTTTGCCGTAGGAGACCGCAAGTATATACCATCTTCTTCATTGAGCCTTGTATGATAGAGAAATAGTCAAATTTGGTGCAAATTTTGGCATGCATAAATTACCTCTGCTGGCCACGCACCCTTTCATGCGGGCCACTAAAACGCAGTATGCCATCATGCCAAGGTAGGACGCCTCTATGTAAAGATGAATGGTCTAGCTACGTCAGCCTTTACAGTGGCGAGAGCCTTTTTATTTTGTAATTTCTTTTACGCAATGACTGGTATATTTTGCAGATCTAAACTGGAACCGGATGAAGTAGGGAGGCAAATACACCAACATGCACAATGTATCTGATAACAACCTTCAACTGCTGGCAACTAGGTTTTTGGAAATAAATACCTAATGTATGTTGACGGTACCCGCCTGCATATAAAGCTTGGGACAATGATAATGGACTTTTTTAACAGCGATATAAATAACTATATTACAGCCACTTTTCAATATGGAACAAGAAGTGTTCAGGGTGGAAAGAAGAGGTTATGTCTTTGGCGAGGCGTGATGGATTTTTCCCAAATTACCTGGTTGTGACCCCTAAACTTAAAATTTGTGGTCCAGCTTTATGAAAAAGCTATATGGGCTGATTCTCTGGCGTACAGATTTGTAAAGGATTCTAGCTTGATAGTTATTCATCATGTCGTTCGCACTGTACGACGGCTTTAAATGCCACCACCCCACCAGCCCTTTTAGACAAAATCGTATGAATGTGAACTTCTTCCACAGTTTGCAATAAGTTTGGGAAAAATAAGACAGTACTACCCCCCTTTTCGTTTATTGTTTGTATTGTTCCATGCATTGCGACTCTTACCTGAATGTTACCGATTTATCCCATGTCAACCATGACAATTTAGACTAAAAACAGTCCCATATTCAGAATAAGAGCCAGTATGCGCTCTAATGTTTAGATTCCACATCCCAACTGAGGTGTGGTCTCGGCTCATGCGCGGAGAGGACAATCCTCATTTTGGCTTTGAGGCTAACACTCAGAATGCAGTTGCACAATACAAAAAAAAAAAAAAGAAAAAAAAAAAGGTGTAAATTACAATAGGATCAAATGGTAAATAGAGTAGGGTGGGGCCATTAGATCAGTGAAGCCCATCACTCCAGCCATCTATGCACTCAAGCAGCCCGGCCGACAAGATCAAACTACAGTATTCAACTTCTCATACATCTTATGATTCAGTCCTTTTTCACGCTTGCAGTCATTTACATTTGTGAATTTCAATATACCAAGCAAGCGTATCTCGATATAATACATGATTATAGTTACCACCGAAATTGCTGTCGCATTCAATGTAGCTCTTTGGTATGCTTGTGGTTTGTAAGGCTTTTTTTTCCCACATAAGGTCCACATTGACTTATCAAATACCAACTGCCATGGTGGTGTACGATGGTTGATCACAGACGTAGATAAATGACTTTGGACAGTACGTTGAGCCATGACGTATCAATGGTTGAACTAGCGAGGCGCTTGTAGCGAGCGGAAGGCATCCCATCAGGGTATATCGAATTTATATTCTTGGCAGTGATTGGCTACTGACAACATGTTCCTGCGGCGTCAATCCAGTGATTTTCAAGCCCGCTTGTAATGGATCGTTTGTGTGTAACAAAAAACGCAATTAAAAATTTGATGAGACGAGGAAATGCGAAAAGGTACTTTTGAGCTTGCATCCGTTTCTCACCTCTTTCTTTCCTCTCTTTTCTTCTTCAACGTCACCTCTATCAAAGTGTGTGATATCACCCCTTCCATTCATTTTTTTCTCTAAGAAGCTCATCACTGTTTATAATCAAACATTTTTTTTTATTTTGCAATCTCTTCCTGTGAATAATTAGTGTTTCTCTGATTTCACAAAACTCTGTCGTTACTTTATACACCAATATTCCATGAATAAGACCCCGGTATGAATACCAGCAAACCTGAATACACTACAACAGTCAAATCGACGCAGCCATATAATTATACGCCACCTATGCCGCCTTACCCCGACGACTCCAAAGCAGTAGACTCGGAATCTTTTAACACCAGCAGCAGTAATCAGTCTGAATATTCACGCGATGGCGGTAGACCCCTGCCTTCCGCCATTGTTGGTAGTAGCGGCAGTAATAGCAATGCGTCTGGTGCTACCCCCAAAAAGCGAACACGCGCTACCCCAGAGCAACTAGCTGTGTTGGAAAAAACCTTCATGACAAACACGTCTCCTAATTCACGAATGCGTAGTAACCTTGCTCAGGAGCTAGGGATGACTGAACGAAGGTACTGTTCAAAGCATGCATATCATTCGCCTCCTGCTAAAAGCATTGCTAACCACGTTTTCCCATCAACCACGCACATTTTTTTTTTCAACGCTTACTTTAATGGTCCCATCATACTGGACACAACCCCCTCATTCTAATGATCTTCCGCTGCCAACCTCCTTACTCACAGCATCCAAATCTGGTTTCAAAATCGTCGCGCCAAAGTCAAAAATATGGCGAAAAGAGCAGCCATTTTGCAAGAAGAAGCCATGAGAGCACAGTTCATGGCAGCATCCGGATACATGCCGTTTTATCCGCCGGCCTATCCATCTCGACAAGGTCATCATTATCGGCCACCTGTTCTTCCTCATCACTTTAGAAGGGCGCGTAGTAGTTCTGATGTAATGGGAGCTGTTCGTGAACGAGCAAGAATGAGAGCGCATTCAGTTGGTGGAGGATTGCTGAATCAAATGCAAAACGATATGATGCCGCCACCTACGGCCACTCCATGGTCTTCGCATTTTAGCCCATATCATCAGCAGCAGCCACATTATCAACCGCCGCCACAGCCTTCTGGCCCCGAGATCGACATTGCTGATAGGCACGTCATGTTAGGTACGCATGTTTTTGGTTTAAAGATATTCCTGTCCAAAAATAGGTCTCTACACCTTTTTTGCTATAGAGGTTTTCTCCTTAAACAGCGATCCTCGGATTCAATATTAACACACCTAAAAAAAAAAACCAGATTCAGGCATGTCACTGGATTTCTTCCCCGCCAGTACCTTGACGATCGGCACGTGGAAGAGGATGAGAATTCAATCTGCCGATCTACTGTGCCATTATTCGCTGCCATTGCGTCGTATGATATGGCATATTCAGGAACAACAGCGCTTTAAAATTGAATTTCCCTTTGATGTAATTGATCGCATTGTGCTTGTACAGGATGGTGAGCTGGGTCGCATGGACATTCAAATTCGGGATCCCATGAACGCTGTGGAATTCTATATGGAAACTGGTACTCTTGCTGATGGTTCTATTCAATGGACACAATGTCGAGATTTCACTGAAGGAAGAGAAGCTAGCCAGCAGCTGATACACAGCATAGAAGGCCATGCTATGGAACTGTCAAAACAACTCACGCGCCTGGCGTCTGTAGAATTGAATCTCGGGCCCAGAATGATTATTGACAGTATTATTCCTGTCATGGACGATCCTGCTCGAGATATGTTTTTGACCCCTGGCCCATCCTCTTCCATGGAGCCCGAAGGTTATGTTGATACCACATCCACTCTGTCACCGTCTACTACGCCTACGCCTACACTAGTCGGCCCTTACTCTCATGATATGGCTTATACAATCGATAAATCTCACCCCTCCAACCTTCCTACTACATGGGACTACTCAAATACCTCGGTTGTTCAAGACGCTCATATGCCTTTCACTTATGGGCCACACTATACATGAGATGGACACGCAAATCAAACTAAGAAAGAAAACAACATTCCATCAAATCATCTCACTTGCCCCTCCCCCTTTTTTTTTTTCTTTTCTTCTTAATCAAATCTGTGCACACTTTCTCTCCTTCGTTGCATTGCCTGTTCTTTTATTCCATTGCGATATACCATCTGGCTGGGCTGGAAACCACATCCCCCATCATAGCAAAAAAAGAAAAAAAACTTATACTGCTGTGAACGAAATACACATGTTCTTTTATTCCTCACATAAAAATCTTCTCATTGGGTCTGATCTATTTCAATAAACGACGACGCGTATCAGCAGCCAACATTTTTCTCAGTAGGCGCGCGATTTTTTTTTTTCCCTTGTCTTCGGCCTCCAAGTCTGTCTTCTACCCTAACAAGAAGTTACATACTTATCAAACCCCTTTCCCCGAAAAATTCAATATGAGAGAAGTCGTTAGTATTCACGTTGGTCAAGCTGGTGTCCAGATTGGTAATGCCTGCTGGTAAGTTTTATGCAATCTGTGTCATCCCATCTGTTTCTCCAAAACTCATGCCCGGGAACTTGGATCCCATTGTTACTAGGGAACTTTATTGCATGGAACACGGCCTTAGCCCTGATGGTTTCTTGGCACCTGATGCCATGAACGATCACTCAGCTGACACATTCTTCTCGGAGACCAGCAACGGAAAGCATGTTCCTCGTACTGTGTTTGTCGACTTGGAACCCACCGTTATCGATGAAGTCCGCACTGGCGCCTATCGTCAACTCTTCCACCCTGGACAATTGATCACAGGAAAGGAAGATGCTGCCAACAACTATGCCCGTGGTCACTACACCATTGGCAAAGAAATCATTGACCCCGTCATGGACCGCATTCGTAAGTTGGCTGATAACTGTACCGGTCTCCAAGGTTTTCTTGTCTTCCACTCCTTCGGTGGTGGTACCGGTTCTGGTTTTGGTGCTCTGTTGATGGAGCGCTTGTCAATTGATTACGGAAAGAAGTCCAAGTTGGAATTTTCTATTTATCCCGCCCCTCAGGTTTCCACCGCTGTCGTTGAACCTTATAACGCCATTTTGACTACTCACACCACTTTGGAGCACAGCGATGTATCTTTCATGGTCGATAACGAAGCTATCTATGATATCTGCCGTCGCAACTTGGATATTCAGCAGCCTTCTTACAGCAATCTCAACCGTTTGATTGCCCAGGTTGTCTCCTCCATCACCGCCTCTCTTCGTTTTGATGGTTCTCTCAACATGGATTTGAATGAGTTCCAGACTAATCTTGTCCCTTACCCTCGTATTCACTTCCCCTTGGTTGCCTATGCTCCCATCATTTCTCCCTCCAAGGCCCGCCACGAATCTCTCTCCGTTGCTGAACTCACCAATGCTTGCTTCGATGCTAACAACCAAATGGTCAAGTGTGATCCCCGTAACGGTAGATACATGGCCTGTTGTATGTTGTATCGTGGTGATGTTGTTCCCAAGGACACGTATGTAGTTTTTATATTGGGAGTTGGTTTTAGGGGAACGGCATTTATCTAACTTTTTATTTTTTTCCATCATTTCACTTTTGCTTTCTTCAGCAATGCTGCTATTGCCAACGTTCGATCCAAGCGCACTGTTCAATTCGTTGACTGGAGTCCTACTGGTTTCAAGATTGGTATCAACTATCAACCTCCCACTGCTGTTCCCGGTGGTGATGTCGCCAGTGTCACCCGTGCTGTCTGTATGCTTTCCAACACTACTTCTATTGCCGAGGCTTGGGCTCGCCTTGACCACAAGTTTGATCTTATGTACGCTAAGCGTGCTTTCGTTCATTGGTATGTTGGCGAAGGTATGGAGGAAGGTGAATTCTCTGAAGCTCGTGAGGATTTGGCTGCTTTGGAGAAGGATTACGAAGAAGTTGCCATGGATTCTATGGCCATGAGCGATACCGAAGAAGTCGAAGAATATTAATTATACTGCTATGACACCATCCCTGCCATCTTATCCAGTACAGTAATAATAAAAAAACCCTTTTTTTCAAACGAAAAAATTGGCGAGCTTTGTGTGCAAAATGGTCCCAATTTATTATCTGCCCCCCACCATATTTTGGTCACCATTGCACAAAAAATTGGCTGACTTAACATGATCTACCGAGCTACTCAGTTCATCATGAAAGCAAGGGAAAACATTGAGACCTCATAATAAATAGATTTCACCAACCAAACCGTTGCCTCACATTGAGAATAGTCTGTACTCTTCTGCCATCACGTGTACCAAATAACCTTTTTTGTGATTCCGCTGAGACAAAAAGGTACCCCCAACCGGATCTCAGCTTTGCATCCGTCAACTGTCCAAATGGCCCAACTAATGACTTCATCACAACTTCGCATGCCTCTTACTGTTCGTCGAATACTACGGATTTTAACCGATCCATACTTCCTGTCGTTAGCCATTCCAGTCTGCGTTACAGGGACCGTATATGGAGTTTGGAAGCTGTACTGGCGAAGAAAACGTAGGTGAATTTAGTAAACGAATGACTGCCTGGGATAAACAGAGTGGGGTAGTATCGTTGATATGCCCTAAAAGCGAACGATTGGTATGTTGCTCGAAAAACTTGGCAATATTAATCTCCCCACGAATTCTTTTCCACCGTATAGTTCCTCAACGAATTCTAGACCAGCACACCGTACAATACTTCAAATTGGTCGAAAAACTCCCAGTCTCTCACAACACCGCTATGTAAGTGCAGCCTGTGTATAGTATGATATCAAGCTGCATCGCTCTGACCCCCTTTTTGTCCCAGTTATCGGTTTGCTTTACCATCCAAGACCGCGGTCCTCGGTCTGCCAATTGGACAACACATTTCTCTAGTAGTGGATGTAGATGGAAGAAGTGTTTCAAGAAGCTATACACCTACCAGCCAGTTTAATACCCAAGGACATTTCGATCTTATGATCAAGGTAACTCCCGTTTAAATGCGTGCCTTGTTTGCCGTGCTTGCTGACGGATAATCCATCTTCCAGTCATACCCAACTGGAGCGGTCTCAAGTTTCGTAGCAAAGCTAGATGTTGGCGACACTGTAGGTGTGAAAGGACCAAGAGGCGCCTTCACATATACACCGAGAATGGTGAGGGAATTAGGCATGATCGCAGGTGGAACAGGAATTACCCCCATGCTTCAGGTAAGCTTTACGACCAGTTTATGCATCCGAATGTTCCTTGGTAGAGAGATATTCACCGAACCCTCTTTCTTTCATGCTAGATTATTCGCGCTATTCTGAGCAACCCTCATGACCCTACGAAAGTATCTCTCATTTTCGCAAATGTGACAGACGACGACATATTGTTACGAGAGGAGCTTGATGAGCTGGCAAAGCGACATGACAATCTGAAAGTATACTATGTATTGAATAATCCTCCCGAAGGATGGACCGGTGGAGTGGGGTTTGTAACGAGAGAGATGATTGAAAGATGGTTACCTCCGCCAGCTAAAGATATCAAGATCCTACTCTGTGGGCCGCCTGCAATGATGAAAGCCATGACCCTCCTCACCAATGAAATAGGATATGAGCCTACTAGACCAGTTAGCAAACTGACAGATCAGATATATTGTTTTTAGATTGAATACTTGTCATATAATTTTGAACCTCATGTAACGAATATTTTGAGAATTTTCATCCTCCATCTTTTTTTTTTTTTTTTTTACGCCTGTGCTAAAATCTTGATATACAGTTCGGAGTTTCGCCATCTCTACAGTTTCCTTTATTACTACAGCTTTTTGCAACAGCAATGCTGCGATTCACACCCCCTAATGTTCGTCGCGCGGTCAGCATGCTACCTCGTGGCGCTTTAGCCTATAGGGCTTCTGCTTCAAAGGCTGCTCTCCCTTCCTTAGCTGTGTCGCTCCGTCGCTATGCCACGGAATCAGCTGCTCAAGTCGACACCAAAGGACCCACCAAGGTTGTCCACTATACTGTTGACAAGTATCCCGGTTACGAACGAGACACCCGCTTTAGCCAGGTAAGGGCAATCATAGGTTAAAAAATAACCTCTTCGATTGCTTCTGACATGATCAACTTCTCTAGCTCTCGCCTGACCATGTCGAACACTTCAAATCCATTGTCGGTGACAACGGTATGATTTACGACAACGATGATGATCTTTTCGTTTTCAACACAGATTGGATGAACAAGTATAGGGGAAAGTCTAAGTTGGTTTTGAAGCCAAAGACTACTCAACAGGTCTCTGACATCATGAAGTATTGTAACGAAAACAAGTAAGTTTTGCCCTCCCCCACCTCCACCTCGAGCATATGTTTGATAACTAAATGGTCTCAAGGTTGGCTGTTGTTCCACAGGGTGGAAATACTGGTTTGGTTGGCGGCTCTGTCCCCGTGTTCGACGAAATCGTTCTCAGCCTTGCCAACATGAACCAAGTCCGTAGCTTCGATGCTGTCTCTGGTAAAGTACCATTCCCCTCGATGTAAACATGTGTGGTTCGCGAAGTGTATATATTGATTGCGTCTGTAGGTGTCCTTGTCAGTGATTCTGGATGCGTTTTGGAAATTTTGGACAACTACCTTCATGAGAAGGGCTACATTATGCCTATCGATTTGGGTGCTAAGGGAAGGCAAGTATCGTTCACCTATCATTACTCTGTTATCATAGGTTAACAGTCTAGTTTCTTTACAGCTGTCATATTGGCGGTAACGTAGCAACAAATGCAGGTGGTCTGCGATTGCTTCGTTATGGATCATTGCACGGAACCGTCCTAGGCTTAGAGGTTGTGTTGCCTGACGGTACCATTCTCGAAAATCTTTCCACTCTACGCAAAGATAACACTGGTTATGATCTCAAGCAACTCTTCATTGGATCAGAAGGTACCCTCGGTGTCATCACCGGTGTGTCTATCTTAACACCTCGTAAGCCCAAGGTAAGACTTCCAGAGTGATCTGATATTTCAAGCAAAGGTTGAGGAACTAATAATGACATCCTATCAGGCTGTCAACGTTGCATTGCTCGGTGTCAATTCATTCGAAGATGTCCAAAAGGCTTTCAAGCAAGCTAAATCCGAAGTGTCTGAAATTTTGTCTGGTATGTTGTAGTCGTAGCAGTGTACTTGGTGATTCGTTGCACCCCCCAATCTTTTATTTATTTACCAATACCTCCCAGCATTCGAGTTTTGGGATACTAATGCATCTAAGATGTTCAAGAAGCACAGTGATGTGAAAGGTGCTCTCTCCGACGAGTATCCTTTCTACGTCCTCATCGAGACCAGTGGTTCAAACAAGGATCATGATGATGAAAAATTGAATGGATTGCTCGAGAACTTGATGACCGATGAAGTTGCTCTTGATGGTGTCGTTGCTCAGGATGAGACTCAGATCCGAAACTTGTGGTCCATGCGTGAAGGTATTCCTGAAGCTCTTAGCAAGGAAGGAGGCGTTTTCAAATATGACGTTTCCCTTCCTGTGCCCCGCCTCTACGAATGTGTCGAAGACATGAAGAAGCATCTCACTGAACATGGTGTTTATGGAAAGGATGACTCTCCCGTTGTAGAGGTTGTCGGTTACGGTCACGTTGGTGATGGCAATTTGCATTTGAACATCGCTACCAAGACCGTCGATACCAAGATCATGAACATTATTGAACCATATATCTTTGAATGGGTTTGTAAGTAGACCAGCCTCTGACTGACTACGTCTTGTTACAGTATAAACTCATATCTTTCTTTTACAGCAAAGGAGAACGGATCAATTTCTGCTGAGCATGGTAAGTTATTATACACTTTATATTCCGTCCTTGTAATTTCACCACTCTAATGACTTGTTTCATCAGGCCTTGGACTTCAGAAGGGCAAGTTCTTGCATTACTCCAAGTCAGATGCTATGATACAGTTGATGCAGACTATCAAGAAGACTATTGATCCTAATGCTATCATGAACCCTTACAAGTATCTTCCCCAGAATTGAAGTTGTAATAGTGACTACGTCTAGTAGTAAACCGGATTTTCCAACACAATGTACAAAGGGTACACATTCAATAAAAAAAGCCCGCTGATTTGAATTTTTTCCCCTCCACCCGCTGTCAAGTTTTGTTGAAATCCAGCATTCACAGAATGGCAACTACTGAGACCATGAACGGACAGGAGCAGCACCCACATGAAATGACCGAGTATAATGGCACCCATAGACTGTTTATGCAGTCTATGCTATCGCATCGTATCCTGGAGGAATCTCAGGCCGAAGTGATCTACGAAAAGATCTGCGACATGCTCAACGGTAAGACTTCACGCGTGGTCCACCAATGACATCAACATTATACCTCAACTTTAGGTCTCCTTTCATATTTAAGCCGACAAAGCTGATTTTGGTGACTTTGTTGCTGTTATCAACAAGGAGATCTCGGATGTTGATCTCGCCCTGAGACGGACAGTCGATGAATACAATAGCAGTGCTATCATCGCTCTGGTATGACTATGAAATTCCAGATGAACCCTGTTTTCCTCTCCCTTTTAATTCTGTTCGTCATGTGTAGGTGAATACCAGAGGTGACGAAGTGGCACAGCTTGCAACAACCTATACTGCAAATGAGATTGGATTTTTCAAGCGAGTGGTAAGGCGCAAAGTTCAATGGGACGTAAAACACGCAAAATACTGATTCTCCCGGTGGTTGATGATCAGCTGGAGTTGATTGTTACCGCAGACGATGAAGCGTTTTCTCTCGGTTCCATGGCGGCTATACGCGAAGGTCCAAAACTAAAACCCGCCTTTTCACAACGAGAAACGGAGGAGCTTCTCAACAAGCTGGTAGCTGACAAATGGCTGATGAGACGAAGGTATCGATTATGTTCCGTGTGTATGAAGTGGCTTATAATCATGGGTGTATTGATCCATTCAATTTCTTTTACCGATATCGTAGAGATGGATACTACGTGTTGCATATGCGAAGCATCATTGAGCTACAAAATTATCTCAAGGAGACGTTTGAGAATGAAATTCACGAATGTCTAATGTGCATGGAAATTGTTACGGTGGGAGAGAGGTGCAGTCAAGGTCGATGCGAAGTTCGATTGCATACACACTGTGCAGCAGGTTACTTTCCGGAGCAAGACAATGGGTCCGAGATCAAGTGTCCGACTTGCGGGACTACTTGGGCGAGGGATAATACCATCGGCACAATTAGACAATGATTCTATGTTCAGCACGAACAGGATCAAATGTCTTTTCAGAACCAAGACACGAAAGTAGAAACCCTCTCATCATTGTAAAAAAAGACATCCCTACACTCCACTCCATTTGTACATCCCTCATTTTTTTTTTATAACCATTCTTAATAACTGCCTCGTATTTCTACGTACGATAATATCTTCCACTACTGTCGTGTTAATCCTCGAAGCGACACATCGTATACGACCTCTTCTATGCGCTTCAAATCGTATTTAAGGCTGTCAAACCTAGATAAACCGATATTTTAGCGCATACAATGACACCTAACATAGATAATCCACAACAGAAATGGCGCAAACCTCTTTCGTAAATTATCATTCTTCAAGTTCAAAAGTTGAAATCCTGCCATCAAGTCCTTGACAAAGCTGGATATCCTGCGTGGTCGATCGTAGTCTCCACTAGTGACTGAATTGACAGCAAGCCGGGACTTTTTCCTTCATATTAGACAATCTGTACATAATAAAGCGGAACATTGTTCACCACAATCTGAGGACTGCGTACCAATTCATTTGCCACACTGATGAAAGACTGGAGTACGTCTTCGTATGGTATGTGCAACCCAAGCAATTCATTCTGGATATCGACCTTTACTGTAATGAAGGCATAAATATGTATTGCGTGGGCGGGCTGTCATTGCTTCGGCATACATACACTCTAATGCATCTTGGAATTCTGCGATGGTTGGAACTCGCTCATGCTTCAAATAGGTTGAGAAGGCCACTAGAAACAGGATTTGCTGTTGTAGCCAAGATGTAGGGTGAATACTGGAAGAGATGACCATGCTGGTTTCAATAACTTGCACTTACTTGCAGTGTTCCTCTCCAGAGATCACAGTATCTGAAAATCATTTTGTCAGTATTGCGGAACTAGGAGTTGCAAGCCATCAATTCATACGCTCGTACTTGTAATATTGAGTCTCAGGCACCAGCTTGTCTAATGTTTGCAATAGCTCCCTTAGAGGCTCGAAATCCACTGTGGGTACTATCCATATGACCCAATATCAGTTTTTTACCATGTTTCATCAACTATAGGTAGCACTATTACCTGGCCCAGTCGGATCGGCATGTATACGATTCAAATATGCGATTTGAATGCGCGCCGTACGATCGAGATCTCGTACAATTTGTCGGATTTCCTGTAGGATAATGGAAACTCTTAAAAGCCTAGTGAAGGCTGCATAAGTTACTTTTAACCCCTTACATCTTTGCGAGCCGTCTCTTCATCGAGTCTTTGCTGGATCTGCTCAAACACTTGGTGGTCTAATGTCGCCATACCATAAACTCCGTGATACGGGTGCAACAGTGATTGTTTTATGCAGGTTGAAAATTACCGCTGTGTTGACATTTTATTTACAATACATGATAAAATCCATACAGATAGCTACAGCAGTCTGTTCTATTTGTCTTTATTATTTCAATCCAGATAGCTGTGGCAGATTTATCTTAGCAATGTTACATGGTCGATATTGACATGAGAGACATTGGCAGGTATCCGTTTCTATCAATGACACTCTAGATTGTGCTTCATACCACTGGTTCATAGAAAAGTGGATATTCGATGTCCTAGAGACTGACAGTGGATGACAATGAGATACTAACTTGATCCACGACCAACATGTGAAAATTTAAACATGCCTTTTTTGGGCAGCTTTGAGATATCCCAACGTTTGACTCCTCACCTGTTCATTCTAACAACATTGCAATGCCTATGACGCCAAAGAGGAAGCGAGCGTTGAACAATGTCATAGACAGCTTTATCCACTGGATGGGGAAGTTCATTACCTTCTTATTCTCATTCCTCATCGGTCCTGGAATGGCAAGTCTTCTCTTAACATATCGTTGACTGATAAGCGACTTCAATCATAACAGCCTTCGCGCCCTTTCTTTAGGCCATGTTGAATAACGTCCAAAGTCACAAAATAGAAGATCAATTACAAACGCAGCTTAAGACTTCATCAAATTACAGAGACTGGCGAGCACAGGCTCAGCGGCTAGACAAGTAGGTTCATCACCGCGTTCCGACAGAAATGTGACTTTTTGCTCTCTCGCTTAAATTAATTCATTCATTCACCTTGCAGGATGCTTGGTAGGATATGAATGGCGATTATTAATTTATTTTTATATATCCTAACATGCTTCTGCTGATAAGGAAATGATGGCTGGAAAGCTGATCCCAATTCAAAGCTGTATGATCGATTGTTGATCGAGTATCGACTTCGACATTTAAAGCAAGTTCGAAGGAAGAATGATGTCAACGACATTATATACACTTTGAGAGGTGGCCTTCTGAGAAATTTTGGCGGAATTTGCGATAGAAAACTGTTTACACGTTCATATATTGGGTAAGGATATGTTGCATTGCTGTAACCTGTGTGAGCTTCGGCATTAACAACCGTTATCACTTGATAGCACCAAGTCATTGATAGAAGATTATATGGATGAGGTCGTTTCTCAATTGGAATACGTTGAAACAACAGGAGAGCTGGATCCACAGACGAAGCTCAAGTTCTTTATGGATACACGACAGAGTTTTGGATGCTCGGCTTTAATATTGCAAGGCGGTGCCACCTTTGGTACGTCCAATACTTTCCTTTTTTTTTTTTTTCTTTGTGGTGGCGACAACCAAGGCTTCAGAGACTTATTTTACTGACGGATTCACCTGCAGGTTTATATCATATTGGAGTTGTAAAAGCCTTGCATGAGCGAGACTTACTACCACGTATCATCAGTGGTACTGCAGTTGGGGCACTGATCGCTGCGTTGATATGTATTCATACAGATGAAGAGCTTCCGGTAAGTTTCAGATGAGCGTCAAAGTATAAACACCTCCTGTTCCTAACTTCAATATGTACAGAATGTTCTCAAGCCAGATGGTATTAATTTAACAGCTTTCTCAAAAAAGAGCCCCAAAGGGTAAGTTCATATTGCAGCTCCAATGTATTAAACGCACACATATTTATGCAATGCTTAGCAACGTAAGAAGGAGAATAACAAGGCTATTGAAATACGGTAAATACATCTATGGAATTATTACTCTCAACGTATTATGTCCTCACAGCGATATGTCATATTTCGTATAGGACATTTGATGGATATAAAAGTTCTTCAAGAGTGTGTTCGCGCTAACGTCGGCGATCTCACTTTCGAGGAAGCATATGATCGAACCAAACGAATATTGAACATCAGCGTTTCTTCTAGTAGAACACTTGAGGTTCCACAGCTGTTGAACTACTTGACTGCACCCAATGTCGTATGTGTCCTTTCTAATGAAGCAAATACCCTAATATGTTATCATTAGCTTCATCAATTAACCTTTACCTTCTTCCTGCAGCTCATTTGGAGCGCTGCCTGCTGCTCTTCAGCATCCATTGGTTTGTTTGGAAGTAGCGATTTGCTGGCTAAAAACAAGAACGGCGACATTGTTAAATGGAGTTCGTCTGCGGTGAAGTGGAATCACTGGACCGAAGCTAGTGCGGCAGAGGGTGAAGCGCCTTTACTCCGTCTGTCCGAATTGCTGAATGTCAACCATTTCATTGTCTCACAAGCAAATTCTTACTTTATACCGTTTGTGAGCAACCAACCTAATGCGCAGCACGACACTCTCTTCCATAAAGTTGTTTACATCATAGCGTCAGAGACCCGGCATCGCTTATTTCAGGTAAATATGCTTGTTTATTTCTCTTTATATGCCAGCCACTGCAGTGCCCCACTAATCAAGGTTTACAGCTCAATCAAATAAACCTATTGCCTCGAGTATTACGAGGGGTGATTGAAGAGAAGGTGTCAGGCGACGTGACAATCGTTCCGTCTCTTTCTCTAAAGGTAATCTAGAATAATTTGATCGTGAATCATCCAACAGCATCTCATACCTTGCTACATAGGACTTTAGCACTGTGTTTGCCAACCCTACTCAATCCTTGTTGGGTTATTGGTAAGAAAGCGATATCAGAATATGCTGATCTATGAATAAAATTTTGCGAATCGCTAACCCTTCCTCTAATGCACAGGATACTGAAGGGTGAGCAGTCTACATGGCCACTCATCTCATTAACGGAATCACGTTGTAAAATCGAACTAGCACTTGATAGAGGTAAGAGTCATGTGGCGGTACTAAATTCGCTTTATATCATATTGATCTGTCCGTTACAACCATTAGCACTTCTAAGGATGCGAGCCACTTCCGAAAATGCACCCATCATTGTGCACAACAAGGTGTTCAGTCATAAGAAACGAGCCAAATCGATGAACTGATGTATAAAGCTAGACAGCACAGAACACTTGCAATCAATAGATAAATCAACTGTCAACCACAGTAATTATTTGAAATTTGAATGTGAACATGGCATTTTGTTATCTATTGCGTGAATCATATTCCAAAAAGCGTGCAAATGTGAAGAGAATGTAAAAGGGGACAAATGTACAGTTTTAAAAAGATATCTGAAGGGAGAAAGCTTAGATTACAGCAAGAAAACTACAGCAGATTAATAAACGAGCTTCTCATCCTAAAAGAGTGGAAAACATGGGTCAATAACAAAGCCAAAATAAAGAGAGGATCAAATAGCAGGCAGGCATCATGATGACTTACCAATTGCTGAGCTTCCTTGAAGCACTCCTCGTAGAGTTCCTTATAATCTTCAAAATCCTTGTCATTCTTCTTGCCAGCGACAACCATGATGCAGGAAGTAGGTCGCTTGGTAGAAGCAGCAGTACCAAGATCCTCCTTGGAAGGAATGAAAACGTATGGAACTTGTTGATCCTCGCACAAAACGGGGAGATGGGTGATAACGTCGATTGGTGAGATGTCACCAGCAATGATAACGAAACCCTTCTCACCCTTGCGAACACCCTTGACAACGTCCTTCACACCACGTCTGACCTTCTTAGCCTTGGAAGCTGTGGGAAAAGCAAAAAACACCGGTTAGTATATAGAGGACAGACGTAAAAGGCAAAGCAGACGTGCAGAGAGAGAGATCTATGCAAATCAAGAACGCAATGAATCATAATATGAAATCGGGATGCGCACCTTTCTTGACAGTCTTCAAAAGCTTCTTGTTGAGTTTCTTTTCGGCAAGAGGATGGGCAATAGGAGCAATGTCCAAAACTCTGGTCTCTTCCTCGTTATCGGATCCTGCAGATTGCTTGACCTTCTTTTCCTTCTTTTCCTTGCCCATGTTTATAATGTGTTGAAAGGGTTAATGAATCGAATCGCCGCTGTTTCGTCTAGAAAAAAAAAAAAGCGTTTGGGACTTCACCTTTGACAAGCCACCCGGTCCCCGAAAAAATTGCACACATTAATTTGATCAGCGAATATGGACGGCTTTTTCTTGGTGGACCGCGTGCCTCCGACGTTGCTTTGAGATATTCAGCCTAGATGGCTTTTACAAACATGCTCTGCGGTAAAACCATGTAATGGAGAAGATTATATATATATCAAATCATAAAAGCCGTGCTTCTTACTCGTTATAATGGAAGAAAATCAGTCAATGATGTACGAGCGAGTTCAGTTGAAATTATCTGGTAGCCCATGCGTGGAATGATATTCTATGCCAGGATATCTTAGCTGTCAGTCATATCATTCAATGCTTTCTCTTCTAGTTTCCTCTACTAATTGCACAACTTTGCATAGTAGTGTGAAGTACTGTCGTTATTTGCACGGACTGATACCAGGCTATGGCGAAAAATAAACTCCGCGGTAAGGCTGCTAAATTTTGAAGCTGAAAATTGCCAGGCGCGTTTCCAGACACGACTTGTCGGCACACTACGCGATGGACGATTACGACACATTCTCTGCAGCTCAAGATGAGCAAATCTCGTCAACTCAGTTGGACCCGTTAGCTCCAACTGACCCTACATTACGTGCAGAACAGGAAAAAGACAAGACGAAAATAAAAAAGAGAACAGCAGCCATCTCACTTGACCCCAAGCTGTAAGTGTTACTGCTCAGGCTTACGCTTACATAGCTTGAAAAGCGACTGAAACGATTGCTATGGCAGCCTTTTAGGAGACAAGGGCCTTTCACGGCTTCGGCGACAAGGAAAAGTCATGAAGTTTTATGGCAAAGGACGCGAGGTAATGGAGCGGCTGGTATCGAGCAGTAACATCAATTGGTTTACTTATCCCGGTTTATCATGTTCTACCACACATTAGGATGAAGACTTGAAGCGGATCATGGAATTTTACCAAATGTGGGCTCATAGCTTGTACCCACGTCTAAACATGAAGGATTTTTCTGACCGAGTAGTCAAGGTTTGCAGCAAACGCCAGTGCAAGGTACTCTCACACATTATGCGATATGCTTCTTTTCCCATATGGATGCTAATGCAATACTGCTTCTCACAGGAAACACTGAATGTATGGAGACAGGAGTTGGTAGAAAACAAATCAGTAGAAAGCATGGAAGGCGGATTTACAGGAATAACCATCGAAGGTAAATTGACTGTGCACCAGGTTACGTGCTAGCTGAAACGAAGACTTTTTTCCTCACATATGCTATACAGATGATGCCAATGAAACGAATGCTAGCAGAAGTGCCGGTGTAGATGATATCTGGGGGGTAAGTACACGTTTTTCAAGTACTCTAGTCATGAAAACCCATAGCTGATCTGACGCTGCTTCAGAGCGCTGCAAATCCCCCAACCGATCCATTTTTCCAATCGCTAAGCCCATCGTCGCCGCCGCCCAGTGTTTCTACGGCATCGACTGATCAACAATCTGTGTCATTGACGGAGGAGCAGAAGAGAAAAATAGACGAAAATAGGTTGAAAGCCCTCGCCAAACGACGTGCGCAAGTTTCCAATCCCACATCGACTCCATCAAATCAGACACAGGAGATGCACTGGGATGAGTTAGAAGATATGGAAGCTCAAGCGGAAGAAGAGTACGAAGATCCTGCAGAGGAATACGTCTAGTTATATGTATCATAGTTGAAATTTGACATTGGATTTATAACCTTTGTCAATCTTGTATATTGTCGTTTAAATAAACAAAGAAAGAACGAAAAAGGGAAAAAGTCAAAGAGTTGGGAAGGATACTTCTTGGTAAGGGTTGGTATATGTGCAAAGAAGAAACAGAAATTCAAAAAAAGATATACACAATAGAAAATAAAAAAGAGCAAGCATTTAACCTTTACGAAATGCGTTATGAAAAATGGGTTGCTTGCTTAGACTTGAGTCATCCTCTGTACTTTGACATTCTTATCATCATCTACGATGTTCTGGGCAACCGCAGCGTCATCTGCAGCGATGGCCGCAGTAACACCATCTACTTGATCTTTAGTAAAATACATGGGAGGCTTTCGTTGCAGTACAACCTCACGGTCTATGACAACGTGCTTGATGTGTGAATCAGGAGCCTCGAACATTGGATCGAGAAGCAACGATTCCTATTGTGAAAAAATGGGTTAAACCATCGTAACATCCATGTTGACGTGAGATAGCGAACGATCACTTACCACAATGCGTCTCAATCCACGAGCACCCGTTTGTTTCTCAGAGGCTTTGCGTGCAATTTCCTCCAGGGCAGAGCTTGTGAAATGGAGGCCAATGTCATTGAAACCGAACAGGGTTTGATATTGTCGAATGAGCGAATTCTTAGGTTCAGTCAATACTCTGATAAGGTCACGAATCGACAGGTTCTTAACCGAGGCTACCACAGGTAAACGGCCAACGAACTCTGGGATGAGGCCATACTTGATTAAATCTATGATGAAATGATCGTTTAATACTGTTTCACAAATATTGCGGTATCTTTTGCCAGTACAACTTTTGTTTTAAAAAAGTGAAACTTACCAGTAGGCTCGACATCATTCAGGATATGAGGTACATTTTCGCCACTGTTTTTGATATCTTCACTGCTCTTGATGGGAGCATCGAACCCAATGGACTACACGAGAGATGTTTTACCATTAGTAGATGTTTTTACAACTGCTGCATTATCTTTTGTTTAGTCCCAAAACTCACTCCTTTGGCGATGCGATCACTGATAATCTTGTCCAGACCAATAAATGCGCCACTTAGGATAAAGAGAATGTTGCTAGTGTCGACAGAGTACACTTCACCTTTGGAGTTGTTTTGCCCTGGACCCAATCCAGCCCCAGCAGCCGGTGGCTTCTTGCTCGAACTACTGGCGCCTGTCTTATCTGTTACATTGACGATGGTACCTTCTAGCATACGCAACAATGCCTGTTGTACACCTTCACCAGAGACATCTTTGGACGCAGAGTTCATATCGGATCTTCTCGAAATCTTGTCAATTTCATCAATGAACACGATACCAGACTCAGCTTTCTTGACATCGAAATCGCAACTCTAGATAGACCATGTGTGAACATCCAGTATAGCTTTGCACATGATGCATTGCTTCCGTCTGTAGACTTACCTGTAACAATCTGTGAATAACAAGCTCAACGTCCTCTCCTACGTAGCCAGCCTGAGTAAACGGGGTAGCATCCGACATGGAAAACGGTACTTGCAAAACCTTGGCCAACGTTCTGGCTAACAGTGTTTTTCCTAAAATCGTGCATGAAATAGTCAGACCACCAGCTCGCACTTCCAGTCGATCCGTAATTCTCCCATACCTGAACCAGTCGGTCCTACAAGCAGCACATTGCTCTTATCCAAGGTTGGAGCATCTTCTCCTGTGGCGGACATTATTTTGGCTTCATTCTGGCTTCTCTCGTTGGTGTTAGAGTTTTGTGAAGGTGGGTTTATCCACCCTCGTCGTTGCCATGAGGAATTGGATATATACTGCGGAACCACCGAAACTATATACGGAATTGTGAGTGCTCAGAAACCTTACTTCGCTACCGCCTTTCCCCATCACTTACATCTGCCATACTTATCGTAAATGATACGATCAGTAGGAACCAGTTCTGTGCCATTCGCATTCGGAGTGTAGTAATCTGCCTGCTGCTGAGATGGAATAGTTGGATGATGCTGGTGCTCTCCTTGATATCGATCGTCCAATTCAGCAGTAGGGGGATAAAGCTCTTGCCTAAGTTGTTGATCATCTTGCTGTAATGTGACGTTGGACCTCGTACGGTTATAATGATTGTATACAGCGACTGCTAATATCCGTTTGGCCTTTGTTTGCCCAATGACAAAGTCGTCAAGGTGCTTAACAATCTGTGAACCAATGAGCGGCGGAGATTAGTTGAAACTTTTTCGTCGTGTGATTTTTCGGACATTACAGCGGATAGAAGGTTGGTAATGCACGGAGATACTTACAGTTCTAGGATTACTGACAGAGGCACTGACAGATTCAAATGCATTGACATATTGCGCGTTAGCCATGGTATCTGCAGGAGCCCCACTGCCATATTCATATTGGTCATAGCCTGCAGATGACGCTTCTTTCTGCTGTGAAGACCGTGTAGTAAGGGCGGCAAAGGGCTTTGGAGATGGCGGCGGTTGTTCATTACCAGCTTCACCTTTGTTGTTATTACTTGTAGACTTCCAACGTAGCTGAGAGCCTTGACGTGATGCAGACTTGGTATCTTCCCAACGGCTCAGTGCCACAGAGCTGATATATCGAGAACGAAAGCACCCTGTAGTAGGCAATAGCAACCGTCGGGTGGAGGAATGAGTCAAGTAGGAGCTTTTAAGGTAAGAGCTTTTGAAGGAATGCATAGTGGTAAATGCTTGATTGAAGGTTCTCATGGGGACAGAGAAAACAGCAAGTGAAGACGACGACCCTTTGCCTTGCTATGTTATTGGCCGTGGTCACATGCCTGGGGGTTTTGGAAATGGCAGGATTGATTACCAAAAACAGGCTTCTGATTAAGAGATCATCCCAGTGGGTTTTCCTTACTTGCTGGAAGCAAAGCTGTCTGAAGTTGGTTGCTTCATACATGGTTTGAACGAATAAAGACATCATACAGAAATGCAATGGATGACTTCGTATGTCACAATAGCTTATATAACTGGCGCTATTTCTGCATCCATGGATCTGAGTCGTCAAGTAGATTAAACGTCACTGACCTGCAAAGAACATTCACATTTTGCACTACAGTTTATGATTACAATGAGAAGTGAGATGAGAGAATATGTGTATGGTACGTTGCCGTATGACGCCAGATCTATAACTGTATGGTCTAGTGCAAAGATATTTTTCTGCCTTCAAGTCTAGATAAGAGTTCAACTGAACTATCATCTGTAAATTCGATTGACGTTATCAAGATTGGACCAATGTAAGATCAGCATGGTTCTTAAAGGTATCAATCGAAGTACACTATCATTGGATAGAACTCCACCTTTCACCGCTTGTTCCACAGGTTCCAACTCAATCAGATCGGTGAATTTGTTTTGGGCATGCTAACAAAAAGGCAAAATTGCAGCTTCATCATTTGCTGAAGTGCATAGTTCAGGTACCATTGCACACAAGATACATTGGGTGTTATACTCTGACCATGAATACCCGATTTTAGTCTCAATTGACTAGGCGATGAGAAACAGGTACTTTTGGTTTTCGTCGAGATAAAACGCTCACGCACAGAAATGCCGGAAACTACTGTGCTATGCGCTTGTAAATGTGAACTATGGCTAGCATACAATGTCATTATTGAAGTGTCTACGAGGAAGGCATTTCTCCGCGGCATTTGATTGGCGCTGTATGTTGCTTACCACATTGTAAATTTGTGGTAAATCATTGTTTAATTTTTATTGGCTGTGAACCTGATCAAATTGAGTCGGCTGCTGCCCAAAAAAGAAGTGAAGAAAAAAAAAGTTTCAGTGTCGTACATGTCAGAGATTGGCCATGACCACCATCGACAGTAATCCAAGTTCATCTTCAGCAAAGCTTGCAGTACCGTCTGCTAATGCAAGCGATGGTAAAAGCACCGGCGGTCGTGCTCGAGCATTCTCCTTATCAACCATCATGGCTGGTAGAGCCCGCCGATCTTATTCGGTATCATCAGCTTACCCACCTACCAGCAATCCAAGTTTGTATCTATCCCCTCCCCGCTCATCGGGGGACCACACCTTCAGTATAAATGCAGATATACCGTTGCCATATCCTCCCGGATCGTCCCCTTTGAGCGATGTTACAAAATTGCAACAGTTCAGTTCACTCTCTGTATCTGTGGCACAAAGAAGAAACTCCACTGCTGCTTTACGGCGAAAGTATGAGGATTTGGAGCAGAAACTCGAGGCTACTCCGTTATGGGTTTTGGTATCTACGTATCTGAACTACCTGATCTTGATTTTGTACGGCCATTTACGAGATATCCTCGGCAAAGTCTTCAAACGAGATGAATATGCTCATTTACGTACCCACAACGTTTGTATCCTGTCCTACCACTTCCGATCCCCCCACTCTTGGCCTAGTACTAACAACGTGACTTGAACAGGGATATGCTCCGTTAGTCTCTGATTTCGATTCTTTCTACACACGCCGATTGTACATGCGAATTCGGTAGGTTTCTTTCACCAAAAAGTTTTATAATCATTCAAGTGGAACCGATTTTAAACTTTAATTCCCCAATTTTTCAGCGATTGCTGGAATAGACCTATCACAGGTGTCGCTTCTCGTACGGTCAAGTTGTTGGACAGAACAAGCGATGACTTTAACAAAACCTTTAGGTTCGTTACATGTTTACCTGTTTAGTATGGCTGATCGGAACAGACACTGATGTTATCTACTTTTCCCCAGTTTGACTGGCACTACCACCGAAGCCGTCAATTTTGCTTCATATAACTATTGTAAGTTAGAAACCACCGCATTGAAGTAGTTGAAGCATGCGGTACTAACCGTTTAACTCCAGTGGGTTTTGCTCAGAGCGCCGGAGAATGTGCTGATGCAGTTGAAGAAACTGTAAAGACCTTGGGTGCCTGCAGTAGTAGCCCTCGATCTGAAGCTGGTGGAAGCAGCTTACATCGTCAGCTTGAAGGCAAGGTAGCACAGTTTGTTGGAAAGCCGGCCGCTATCGTTGTTTCCATGGGGTTTGCTACAAATTCGACAACCATTCCTACATTGGTTCGAAAGGGCTGTTTGATCATTAGTGACGAATTGAACCACAGTTCTATCATCTTTGGAGCCCGACTTTCTGGAGCTTCCATTCGTGTCTTCAAGCATAACAACATGGACAGCTTGAAACTTTTGCTGCAAGAGGTTATCTCGCAAGGCCAACCTCGTACTCACCGACCTTGGAAGAAGATCATGGTGATTGTTGAAGGCTTGTGTAAGTGAAGCGACTTCCTGGAAAGGTTAAGATCAATCCCATTTTCCAGCATTTCTCATTTTTTCCACCAATCAGATTCCATGGAAGGCTCCATTGTCAATTTGCCTGCTCTCGTACAACTTCGCAAACAATTTGGCGTATGTATCTATCGTGCCCGTCCATAATGCTAATGGAAGCAAACTAACCGAGATCGTTATGCAGTTCTATCTTTACGTCGATGAAGCACATTCTATTGGTGCTTTGGGTGAACGTGGAGGGGGTGTTTGTGACTTTTATGGTAAAGATAGCTCTTCCTATCACAATCAATGCCAATACGGTACTGACTATTGTTGTCAACTATAGGTATTAGTCCATCTCATGTTGATATCCTTATGGGCACATTCACGAAATCATTTGGCGCTGCTGGTGGATACATTGCTGCCAATAAGGTAGGAGTTGACATGAAGTTGAATTGCAGTACGTCCAAGAAGTAACAAAGTGAGCTTACACCAAATGCATTTTATAGGAAATCATTGATTATCTACGATTGAAGAATCATTCATTTGCATACGCTGAATCCATCACTCCTCCTGTGGCTCAGCAAATTTTGACTAGCATTACAATCATTCGTGGCGACGACGGTACCAATGAGGGACGCAAACGTATTCAGCAACTGGCCGATAATTCCATTTACTTTGCTGCTCGTCTTCGAGAAATGGGATTCATTGTTTATGGCGATGAAGGAAGTCCTGTCATCCCTCTTCTGGTCTTTAACCCAGCCAAAATACCGTATGTTTGCAAAAAGATTCTGCTCGTCGCATTGTCTGGTCACCCAGTTAGAACTAATCATCACTTTTATTATCTACAGTGCATTTTCTCGCGAGTTATTACAAAGAAAAATTGCTATTTGCGTTGTTGGATATCCCGCAACCCCCATTATTACCGCACGAGCACGCTTCTGTGTTTCTGCTTCGCACACACGAAAAGACCTTGGTAAGCTACATTCGATTGTTCTGACTTACACCACTCACCCGCTAACGGTTTGTCTTCCATCACCCGCAGACTATGCTCTGGAGCATATTAGTGAGATTGGTGATACTTTGATGCTCAAGGTCTCCCGAGCAGCTAGAAAAAAGTTAGAATAGAATAGTTAATTTTTGTGATCTATCCCTGTTGTTGTGTTTAACAGACCTGTATCATATCAGTATTTATGCAAAATCAAACTAAAAGCATGCTTCCCAACTTTTTTCTTTGCAAATTTGTGCCTGCCCGTCTTTTGTGTATTGAACAGACTTTTTATCTTGCTCCCCATCGGCTCTTCTTCAAAATGTGGTTTAGCATGCTGGCATGTGTCTGCCTACTGTTTGCCTTTATGTGGAGGCTATGGGCAGTTCTACCCAAAAGCAGTAGCAAACCTAGACGGCATAGTACATCTCCATGCAAGACCTGCATAGTGTTGGGATCAGGTAAACCCAGACTTAAACCTTTGGCTCTATGAAATGTAACGTTAAATGCTGAAGAAAAGTTCACACCAGGCGGCCATACAACCGAGATGATAGCGCTGATTCGCAATCTTGATGATCACCAATACGCGCCTCGCACATATGTCATAGCAGATACGGATTCATTGAGCGAGGTGAAGGCGCGACAGCTGGAGCAAGAGCGATCGGGCGTTGAACATAAAGATGTAAGCGGAAAGAGACCATCAAACAGTATCATAATTTGCAACCTTCTAATGGAGAATACATGGTGTCATTTCAGTACTTTATACTAAGAATACCACGATTAAGAGAGGTAGGACAGTCGCTGAGCAGTGTGCCCTTCAGCGTCGTCAAAGCTTTACTTGGGTCATTCAAAATACTATCTAATATGCCGGATCTAGTGAGTATCAGCCCCTCCCTCTCTTTGCTCGCACAATTTTCAATTGACCTATGTAATAGATCATTTGTAATGGCCCAGGAAGCTGTATCTCGATATGCATGGTGGCATATCTGCCAAGGGTACGATCAATACATATATATACCGCCATACAATGGTACACTAACCTACGTTCAATAGCTGCTGGGGATTAAGCACATACGCATCGTCTACGTCGAGTCGTTTGCAAGAGTCAAATCATTGTCTGTCACTGGACGGTTACTTTACCCAGTTGTAGACAATTTCCTCGTACAATGGCCAGAACTACTAGAAACATACCCTCGCGCTATTTATAATGGCACTTTAGTGTGATATGTAATATATACACACAGGATCAATTTATTACTACAATGAAACTTCCTGTTGTGATCTGATTTAATCCGATCTTGACTGCTACCGTTACCTAGCTTGGTTGCCACAGTGCTGGAAATGAGACTTTGGAAAGCTTTCTTCGCACACTACACCACCCTTATGTGAGAAGCTGGAGTTCGAGTCTCGGCTGATGGGTATGGGAGGACGACCTGTTTTAGGAGCCACATAGTCGCTGTCTTCATTTTCAGCAGACATAGCGCCAATAGCAGGAGCGGTTGCCACCCCGGAAGCGGCAAAGTCTTTGTCATCGAAATGGTGCACCTTGCAGTCGTGAATAGTGGAAATAGGTTCTGAAAAATGGAAAGAGAATTCCTCGTCATTAAGGATAGGATCTCTACTAGCTTCATGGTGTGCCCCGCTGGAGTGATGTTGATGATGCTGCATTTTGGTGTGAAAAGAAACAAAAAGTACTCTCGCAAGCGCCAATTTGACAACAAATATATGCAATTTGGGGATTTTGAATCGGCAGTACTGTCATTTTGTCGCCTGATTGGCGAATGGAATCGCTCGGGTATTAATGGGAAAAAAAAAACACCTGAAACCATTCCTATCGAATTTCTCTTTGGAACATCCAGCACCGCTCACAGCGTATCATATTCACCACATAGCAACAAAAGCCCTGCATATCATTTTATCGCTGCTTGATCTGAGGAATCACTGCTCACATCTTCCACCACAGGGTAAATCATTATTGGGTCATAATGTAATCAACTCTTTAGAATACCGCAATAGCTATTGCCTTTCATCTACATCAAATCATCTCCATAAGACTGCTGTGGATACGCATTTCCGGCAGCTTGTGGTGCTCCATAATTATTGCTTCTGATGTTTTCACCAGGAACACCCAAAGATCTAGCCAACCTTGCGATCTCATTATCCAGGAATGTTATGTTTTGCCGCCGAACTGTCTTTGCCAAGAGTTCGCCGTCTCCATGCTCATAAGCCTTGATTAAATCATCACTGATCTCTGCTTCCTCTGATTGAGGAAAGCCGGCATCACGCCTAAAAAAAAAGAGCAAGCGATAAAATTAGAACCTTTCCGAAGGTTGACATATCATCCTACTTCAAGAAAAGAAAAAAAACGTACGAGCAAAAGTTGTGGAATTGTTTGTTTGCCTCGACCTCATCTCCCATGGCTAAACTGAGTATAACGATGCTGAGGTTGGCCTTGTGAAGGGCTCCCCTGTTGGTCATTTTTTGCAAAACAACAGATTGTCGGTTCAACATATCCGCAGCTCTATCATATCTGGAAACGCCAAGCAAAAGGTCAGTCATGAAACTTGAGCAGGGTTATGCCTTCAAACATGATGGTTTTCCTACTTTTGAGTCTTGACTAGCAATGAGATAGCCTTCTTGAAGGTGTCCATAGCAAACCGACCGCGATCTTCCTGTTCATACAACGAGCATGATTGCGAATACAGATCAATAGCAGCATTGACATCGACATTTTCCATCACCCTAAGTAAAACAGGCACACCATGTAAATTCAATGATCCGCTCGCAAAAGAAAACCCAAGATTCATCTTGATCCATTTCCTCCAAACTTACTTGGCAGCCTTCTCCAGTTGCTCGGCACCACGATCCACACTACCTAATTTTAGATGACAGGCATGTGTTAATTATTCCATTCTTTGGCACTGCCTCCAATATCCGCCAATTTACCTTGAGTAACAAACAGCTCACTGGCACGTCTGTAAGCATCTGCTGCTCGGTCAGGTTGATGGAGATTTTGAGCAAGAATTTGAGCTGCGCTCTCCATGGCTTTACCAGCCAAGTGTGTACTGTGAGTGATGTTCCACGCAGTATCAATCAATTTGAAAACAAAAAGTCGAAGGAAGTGATTGGTTTTAGCGTACTTAAATGATAGACAACGTGGTTACTAAACAATACGATCACTACGTACGCATCTGCCTTCAACAAAGCCTCTGATGCCTTATTGTAGGCCTGCACGGCTTGTTCGTAAGATTTTCCAACTTTAAAGGCAGTTGCTATCCAATTCAGAGAAATGGTCAGCGTCAACCACATTTTTCGAACCAAGATGATATAAAACTATCTACCTGCTCTTTCGTAATTTTGTCCAGCTATATCCCAGTCAGGTTTCTTAAAGAGCCCCTTTTGAGAGCTATTATAGTGAATTCGGTAACACGGAGTGGATTGAAAGTGTGAGGTTGTGAATTGAGCGTTCATACATTCTTACAACTGCGGTTGAAAACTCACGCCTTGTCACCATCTTGCATCAGCTTGACGGCAGTCTTAATTCTCTCAGCCTCCATGATGAATGTACTAGGTCGCAGAAGTCCGAGAAAAGCGTGGCAGTGACAATGTGCTCGAAAAACCCAGCAATAGGGGTTAGGGTCAAGATCGCAATTTGCAGTGGAAAATTAAATAGATTATGTCACTAGGGCAGCAACACGAATTTTATCACTAAAAGCTGAGGTTGGTCCAAGCCCCCCATGCGTTGCCGCCCAAGAGCGATACTGAGTGGGGCAGACTCAGACAGCGCCATACTTTTATTGAGGCTGACCCACTGCATCAAATAAATCCGCTGATGTCAAACTCATTTACACGGCGACTTCCCGAAAGTTGCGAATGTTTGTTGTGTTATATTTAAACGAGAGATGTTTACGGTGGGCAGCGTCCCATGAAACATTATCATCATAAAAGATGACTAGCAACTTTTGAAGGGGAATTTATGCATGTGGACGTTACCCCTCGCATGTGGACCTGTAAGAGCCTTAAATCAGCAAACAACATCGTGCAAGGGGAAAGCTTCCAGTAGCGAGCGAGCATTTGTACCGATTGCCAAATGAATGGGATCCCAAGCCCGCGTCTTATTTTGTCTTTATTTAGAATGTATATTTTTGTATTTTTAACTTGAATGGGGCAAAATACAGGTCTCTAAGCCACTCATAGTGCCCCTGGGTTGAACGCCTTCGTCTGAGCCCAACCCAACCACTTTAGCTATTTCGACATCGAAGGTGCAGAAAAGAGCTCGCAAGTTGTTGGAAAAATTAGCATGAATTGCCGACAAAAGTCAGGTACTGACTCAGTTATAGTGGGTGACCTGGGTATATAAGCCAATTTTTAAGTTACGCAAAAACCGAGTAAAAAGCGGCGGTGACTTTTGTGCAACCTAGGTTATCTATTAAACGGAAAGCACTGTTGATGCCAATCGAAGCCAGTCAGCCAGCGATTCTCTTGGGCGGAAGTTACGTCTTTCACAGCATTGCTGCTTTCAACTTCTTGGCAATGGTCTGGCTTCTTTGTCATTGTTGTTAGAGGCTCTGCAGTTTGACGTCGTTCAGAATTATAATTTTACCTGATTTGATAAAACTGTAAATACACATCCGGTAAGAATCGTCGCGCGCATCGGTGCCACTTTTTTCCTGAGCTATTTTGCTCCTCATGGGCTGGCTTGATCTTTGCAGAATCTCAAAAATAACTCAGCAAATGTACGAACGCATAAGCCCAAAAAATTCATTTAAAAATGTCGTTGTTTTTCTGCTCTTTTTTTTTTCTCTCTCCCTTCCCTTACCACTCTTCTCACCGAATATGTTTGCTAAGCAAATCCTCGCTTTGAGCACCATTGTCGCTATGGTGTCAGCGCAATCCAGCTCCGTACCCGCCTCCAGGTACTTCATCGATTTTTGACAGCATGATGACGTTCCCGTCGTTTTACAACGCCCTTAGATATTAATCAATCCCATTCATTATTATAGTGGTACACCAACTAGCTCTGGAGTCCTTGCTCAAACCTCTCCTGCTTGGCTCTCTACCGTTACTCCCATGGCTGGCAACGTCCAAGCCGTTCCCTCTGCAGGTGCTGCCGTTCCTACCGGCACTCTTGCTGCCGTCACTATCAACACCGCCGATTACCCAACTCCATGGGAAGTCCCACCCACCAACAGCACTGGTGTCCAAGCTGCCATTGCTGCCATTGACTGGACCAAGGTCCCAGCTGCTCCGGTTCGCACCGCCAATGCTAATGGTGATTTGACTTTCACTGGATACGATGCAAACGCCGATCCTTACTGCTGGTGGAGTGACAGCAACTGTGTCAAGCCCAAGGTCGACTACTTGCCTTCCGATATCTATAACTGCCCTAAGCCAGGTGATTGGGGTTTGACTTATGATGATGGTCCCTTGAATCCTGCCAATCCAGGACAAGCTGATCAATGGGCTGAGCCTCAATTGTATGATTTCTTGGCTGCTCACAACCAGAAGGCCACTTTGTTCTGTAAGTAGTAGCCCAATGTTTTGACAGAAACATAGCAGAAACTAATTAGAAACCGTTTTCTTTCGCACAGACATCGGTTCAAATGTTTTGACTTTCCCTGCTGCTGGTCAAAGAGCCTTGGCTGATGGTTTGACTATTTGCGTCCACACCTGGTCTCACCCTCCTATGACCACCCAAACCAACGACCAAGCCGTTGCTCAATTCTACTGGACTCTTCGTGTTATCAAGGAAGCCACTGGTATTACTCCCAAGTGCTGGAGACCTCCATATGGTGATGTTGATGATCGTATTCGTTCCATCGCTTGGCAGATGGGTATGCGTACCATCATCTGGGACGAAGATACCAATGACTGGAACATGCCTGGTACCGGTGGTGGCAACCTTTCTCCTAACACCGTTGATGGATATTTCCAAGGATGGATTTCCGCTCGCCAGAACGGCACTGACAATGCTAGTGGTCACGTTGTTTTGGAGCACGAATTGAACAACGCTACCGTCTCCATGGCTGAAAAGTGGCTTCCCACTCTCCAAACGACTTTCAATGTTGTCCCTGTCCATGAATGCCAAAACATCTCTCAACCTTACTGGGAAACCGGCTTCATTTATCCTACCGAGGATGCCAGCAATGCTACTACCACTACCAGCATGTCTCTTGCACCTAGTGCTGCCCCCACTTCTGCAAGCGTCAATGCTGCCTCTGCTGCTTCTGCAGGTGCTGACGCCTCTGCCGCTGCCTCTGGCACTGCCAAGAGCGCTGCTGGCAAGTTGGCTGTCGGTGCCTTCACCGTTGCTGCTGTTGTTGCCGGTGCCATGTTCAACTTATAAACAAAGTTGCAAGACCTTCCGTTGTTAAATTTTTTTTTTCGCCAGCCATCGTATAATAGTCAGTTAGAGTTTTGATATCCGCTATGTAACTTTCAATCCTTAAATCCATGTAAAAGTAATCAAATTGAATGTGACTGACTGTTCCCGATGTTCTTTGCGAACTATGTGCTTCCATTGACAGACAATACCGAGTAATGAGAGAATGGCCTGCGTAAGCTAATTAAAGTCAAATTTAGACCTCCGTACAAGTGTAACCGTAGGACATTATCGACAAGGTTACTCTCGCTCGTGAGTACGAACTATCCATAGCGATAAGTGGGACCTTTTGGTATACATAAAATGTATTTTTGGAGCTCGCACAACATCAGGTTATCACAGCTTGTGTCAGCTTTACTTTCATTCAGAGCACAAGCTTTTTTTCCATTTGTCATATTGAAAACCTTTTATCGTGGTGTTATGTAAGCCAAATCGGTTTCGTCAAAATGATGATAATAATATTTTTTTTACTGAAACAACGTAGTACATTCGAGATAAGTTGTTCTACCGCCACTAATTAGGGAATGCCTAGCTAGGATAATAATGGTTGTTATTGATACTTGGGCTGTTATTGGCTTTTGCTACTCTTTGGCGTTTTAGGACTGTTAGGATCCTTGCTCTTTGATAAAGATGCTACTTTTGCTTTCAATGTGTCAATTTTAGGGCCTTTGGTACCAGCTAGATTTCGATTGTATTGACCATACAGTACTTCGGCGCCCTGTGAAATAGATTGAAGACGAGTTTGGTAAATAAATATCCATGTTATCGTTTAATCATGATATCACCTACCCGGAATTGAGGAAGAGCGAGCCACAAAAAGAAAATTGTCTTGATCAAAAACCAATACGGAACCCAATACAATAAAGCATTCAAAAAGTATTCCAACATTTTGACGGCTCCAAAAATGGACCAATAAGTAAGCCATTGGCGGTCATCCGCTGTAGAAGGAGTTTCAATTGCTTTGAACTGGCAAAGGGAAGAGACGCCATGGATACACATGTTAGTCGCCAAGACCTATGGATATAACACCCTACATCAACTCCTCATCATCTACTTACAGAAGCAATAACTAAGTTGGCAAGGTTATTAGTGCGCATTCAAACCTCAGGTGAAGAAGCATAGTCAGAAACTAACTATCTCCACTGGTCCCTGCCTATTTATATTTGCCACCTAGGACGCAAAAGAAAAACGACTACATACCTGGATAGATCCATGCAACAGCATCGGTGACGAGCTCTCCAGCAATATTGAAGACAATCAAAACCAATAGGATTGCCAAACCACCGAGGAACAAATAGACTTTGTCGATCTTAGTCTGAGCTTCTGCGTCTCGAAATACTTTATGCTTCGATAGCTCTGCGTCTAAATTCGCATGCTGTTTTCTAGCTTGGACTTGGACGTCGTCGAGAGTGTACATGGTGTTGGGTGGTTCTTCGTTTGAAAAGAAGGTAAAAGGTGAAAAGGGAAAATTCGGGCCACAGTACGGAATTTGCGTATGACGGCATCAGGTGCGTTTCGATTTTCGGCAAGGTGGGTTTGTCTTGGGTGCCGCTAGGCAAGTGTTGGAATTTTCACGTTTTATTTGACGATTTTCCCATCTTTTGACCTGACAAAAAAGTGGCATAAAGCAGCACAGATTTGCAGTGTATCAATGCACATGAAATGTTGCTTTGTCGTGTACAAGGGCAAAGCTTTTATTCCGCAATTTTCAATGCGTATGGCTCCGCTTTTACTGGGTTCGGTCATATTGATACAAAAGCTGATAGTGTGCTTTCAAAGTAGTATGCTAAATGTCCATGATTGTATCGATAGTATATGGGAAGCATTCAAGCCTGAGGACTTGTTTGGAATGTGCACAGATGAATGAAGCACCACATTCACTTTCTGTACTGATCCAAGCGTACAAACCTGTGCCTGAATGACGTAGTTGTGGAGCGTGTATCAATAAGGGTATTGCATTGGAATTTAAAATGCTGATAAAGGCACATCTTTCGAGCATGTCGCCGTCCGACCCCATCTGCGTGACCATAACCTTTTAAAAGGATGTCTGGCCTATCAATTATCGTTGGCTAAGCGTATGTACAATTTGATAGCAAGACATTCCATCGATGAAAATATATCAAATTTCCATCGGGTTGAAACTGGGCTATGAAAATCTCGTAGTACATGCTCACTTTTGTAATCAGCCTTCAATACAGAATCCATAGTTCATGTAAATCTGCTTCCTGAATGATCAGAAATCTTGAGTTTAGATAGGAGTACTCTAGGCTTTGATACATCGGTCCTCATTTCTGGGTCTTAAAACAGGTTCTATAGCTTAGGCTAGCGTGGCTCAAGTAATTTTAATACCAGAAGTCTTTACGTTATTGGTTGCAGTGCAATAACTTTCCTGCCTCATGTATCAGTAGTATCATTACCCGTGTTGATAATATGCTCTTCTATAGTCAGCCAGAGGAAGTCTGAATCCATGGAATATTGAGAAAGCAAAAAATTTTGGGTTGACAGCAGCACCTGTTGCTGTAAACCGAATTATTGAACTACCGCTTAACGCACCAGGGTGTTACATACCTTTCCGTTATACCGGCCAAAAGAATTTTACAAGAATGCAAACCATTGAGCCTCCGTTAGTTCAGCAAGGTAAGGTGTAATCACTTTTGCAGATCAGTGGTAGTTGCATAGAAGTAATCATTTTCTGTCTTGGCCTAGATGCCAACCATGCCGAGAGCACAGTTGGAAAGGAAGACACCATGAAGAATCTCGAACAGAAACTACGGCACACCGTCCTCCAGCCTGAGCCAGTGATACCTGAAAATAATCTAGATAGCGAAACAAACGGCTTCTCGCAAAAATTAGACCCTATGCTAGACTCGCAAAGTTCAACACCCATCTCCGATACAACGCCAGCAGCGGTGGGTCAAGAAATACCCGCAGGAGAAACTACGCAGGGACTTACAGAAGTACTGGAACCTAGGTCGGTACAACAAACAATAGACACGCGTATAGATCAAATTGAAGCCAATGATATACCAGATGAGGGCCTGGCAAAGGAAGTGCGAGAAGAACAGGTGCATACCGAGGAGGGTACGTCACCAATGGAACCTCAACCTCTAGCTTTGGTACAGGAGGTAGACGAGTATTTATTAAAGGAAATCGATTGGATCGATCCAAACACAGGAGCTGAGAAACGAGTGAAAATCATAACACAAAACAGTAAGTGCAACAATTGAAGTAGCTCCAGATGAAGGTGCTAAATAATCTTTTTGCCACTTTTTACAGAGAATGGGCCCTGCCCACTAGTTGCTATCAGTAAGTACACTGATTTCATCCATGCTTTCATTGAAGCATGCGAAATGGCAGATGCTCACCAAGTTTGCTGTGTGTTTGTATGCGCTCTAGGTAACGTTTTACTCCTGAGGGGAGATATTGAAGTAACCCCGTTTGGCCGTCCATCGGTGACGTTTGAATATATCGCTAGTCAATTAGGAAATTACTTGCTCAGTCGTGCACCTAGTGCTCCCAAGGTATGGATACCTTTTTCCGGTACCTAGTAGGGCGCAAGTGTACCTGCATAGAAACTCAGGTTTGATTGTTTAGTCTCCTACGGAAGAAGTGGATGAAATCGGCAATTTGCAACAAACCAGCGAGGCATTGCCTGATGGACCACAACGACGAAGATCGGCTGATTACTTTATGGATTATCGCTATAATTTGAACAGTGCACTCTCCATGATACCAAACCTTCAGTCCGGGTTAGGTAAGTCGGTTTACTGGGCTTGGCCACCTCTCCTGTATTCTGTACCACCTCGTGGCTCACAGCAAGCTTCTCTACCTTTACTGTTTTGGGGGGATTGGGATAATAGACATCAATGTTTATTTTAATTCAATTAATGGGTTCGAACCAACTGCCGAACTGGCATTGTTCGATCTGTTCGATGTGGACCTTGTACACGGGTGGGTAGTGGATTCGGAGGTAAGCGATTCAATGTTACAGCTAATAGGAAGGAGGTAAATGATATGCTAATTTCAATTTCCGTAAGCAGGACAAGGAGACACAAAAAATTGTGGTCAATCGCTGCGGGTCTTATAATGCTGCGGTTGAATGCGTCATCTCTAGTGATATTGCAAGTCGCCATGATAATTCCAGCTTATCAGAACAGGACAGAACAGAATTGATTCACGCCGGTAAGCCATTTAGTGAATGTCACAAAAAAAAATGTGTATGAAAAGGGGCGGTTGGCTGGCTGACACGGACCTCCACCGGCTGGGTTCGGGCTTTGGTGGACACCCACCCAGTGTTATTTTTACTTTATAATATATTTTGGCGGGACTGGTGTAAGTCTTACACACACTTCTTTGGTTGCTTTAGGGCTTGTCGTTTCACAGTTTTTGGAATCCAACGCTACTCAGCTGACTTATCATGGCCTACAACTTCTCATGGATTCCATTCCAAGGGGGAAGCTTAGCGTACTCTTTCGTAATAATCATGTAAGTGTGAAAAACGAGCACCAATGGTGCATGGTAAAATGGGCGTGTGACCTGAATGGGATTTGAGGCTATCAGGCACCCCTCGCTTGAGTCAAAACAAAAGATGCGCCACTAACATAATGACTGGTCGTTTTCAACCACATTGTTGTTTTTTGTCGCGGGCATTAGTTTTACACGCTGTACAAACACCCTGACTTGGAGCTGCTGTATACGTTAGTCACAGATAGCGGATTTGCTTACGAAAGGGCTCTTGTGTGGGAAAGTCTTCAAGACGTTGATCAAGCTCTGGCCGCGTTTTATGACAGTTGGTTCTGTCCCAGCCATGAGAATTCGCATGGTCTACAGGACGGTGTAGGTTCTAGCTCAGAAGATCAGCCACAAGCCTCTATAACACAACAACAGAAGGATCTGGAGTAAGTTGAATTTTTGTATACCGACACGAGAGGTGGCACATTTTTAATCAACCACTTTCCAGTTACGCTTTGGCGCTGAGCCTGAAGGAACATCATCCACCCACTTCAGATGATCAACCAGTGCGGGCTCCCAGAAAGCGGGCGAAGAGGCCCGCCAGCTGCATTGTGTCTTGATATTGGTCACCAACTAGTTGGTAGACTTTTCCGTATATGGCAATCATCTTAAAATTTTGACTTTTAGGCAGTCTCACACCCCGACACAAGGGCAAAAAGTAGGAGCCTGGAATCCTGCCGACCCGGTGATTCTTCTAAAACGTCTAAAGCTGTGTCAAGTGGGAGACAGAAAATCTAGATGATTCTATAAGAAAATAAAATGAAACAACGCCTTTACTCTTTCTTTTCTCTATTAGGAGAATTGGAGGATTTTAAATCGGGTTTTATTTTTATATCGAGTTAAGTGTTGAAGGCAACGGGGATTCTAAACAACAAAATTTGCCAAGTGACGAAAGCGGCGTCGCATAGGAAGCACAGTGTAAAAAAAAAAAAAAAAAAAATGCAGTCCGACTGGGAGTGTTCCCTATATTTGCCGTCCACCCTCGTGCTATAGATTGAATGATATGGAATGAAGTGGGAGAAAAAGAATAAATTTTTAATTGATTCATCATTCTAACAACATTCAAGCGATCGGTTAACCGCTTTGTTCTCAAAAAGCTCATAGATCCAGAAAGATCCTTTCTCCGCAATACACAAATTAGGCGCTATCTTCCATCTCACTGGGTCGGGTATATGTGACGTGAAAGTCCAGCGCGTGCTTTGATTCGTCGATCAGCTTTCTTTTCTCGTATGGACCTTTTTTTTAGACCTTCTAGTCTTTGAGCTTGAACCAACTAAGCAATCTATAAATTGTCCATTTGCCAAATTCCTCATTGGCGTGGAATCGTCCCGTGACTTGAAGACGACTTCGCTCAATTCATTTAGCATCTTTTTTTACATCTCTTGGCAGCTGGCTTGCTTTGCTCATTACCCAAACATTTCAACTTTTTTTTTTTTCCAGCCAGCCCGTCCCCATTGGAATCTTTTTCTTCCATATTCTCTTTTTCTTTACAACATCTCTCTAACTCTTTCTTACTTGGAGTTCATTCTTCTCGCCCTATACATACTCAGGCCCTATCCTATTAGCCACCCATCTTTCTGCGTTACCTTACTTCCTCGCAAACCCTATCTATCAACACTTTTAGAGACGATCCATTCACCCACGCCCCTAAACAGCAATTTGGTCCAGACAACGCTGCTGAGCTGAAATTCTATCCTTGCATGCGAGCTGGTAAACGTAATAATCAGGGATCAGATCGAGATTCAGTTTCTTCCACTTCCTCTACGAAATCGGAAGATGCTCTCTCAAGTTCCATGATTTCGCATGACCGGAGTTCTGTATCTCTTGCGCCCTCATCCACAACCGCTGACCCTATGCCATTACCAGTGCATAAGACTCAAGCTGCATTTGTGAACAAGTTATACAGGTAAGCGTCTGTTGCTGACCACCACCAATTCTCTCTTCTCCTCCATTGCTGAACTGGCTTGTTTTTATTTTAATTTCGTAGGATGTTAGAAGACCATGAAATGCAGGACCTCATCTCATGGTCGCAGTCTGGAGACCTTTTCAGCGTCTCTAACCCCACACAATTCTCAAAGGTGGTCTTACCACAATATTTTAAGCATAACAACTGGCAAAGTTTCGTTCGTCAGCTCAACAGTACGTATATCACTTCTCCTCCTTAATCATCGCCAAATGGTACATTCACATCATGGTGAATTTTTTTTTTTGGAACCCTCCCCCCTCGCTTTTCAACCCGCCTCACCCTTGCTATCCCTTCTCATAGTGTATGGATTTCATAAAGTCAATGATATGATACATCATTCCAACATTACCAACGAAAGTCAAGCTTGGGAGTTTCGGCATCCAAGCTTTCGACGGGGTGGCATACAGGAATTACAAAATATAAAACGGAAAAGTGCGATCCGCGCCGATAGATACCCAAAGAATTCTGGAAATAGTTCTATCGCCACCAATGCAGCTTCTAGTCGACTAGCGAATGCTGCCGAAAACCTTCCCACAGAGTTACAAGATGATCAGCAAGACGCGCTTCAAAAGCACATATACGCTATGGAAAGTCAAATAAGAAAATTGGCGCATTCCTATGAGAAACTTCTTGCCGATACCACGGTCTTAAAGAAGGATCTAGCTCGACAGAATCATGTAAGTTTGTTTTCCAATTTAATGGATTGCTTATAACCAACCACTACTAATCGAAAACGCCCTTTTGAATCAGATGCTGACGGATATTGCAGCGCGCGTCAAATTGTACAACAGTAAGTAGTCATTAAAGACACAACGCTTTCTAACATGGCGCTCTAACCACGCCACCTTGCTTTTTTTTTTTTTGTTATCTCGCTACCTCCAGACGAGGAAAGTTCACCAACCTCACAACGTAGTCAGCCTATGAATGGTATGTAATTCCCGTTTTAAATCCCTGATATGATGTTCACTTTTTACGATAACTCATCCCATCTTTTACTTTTCATGCATGTTTAGGTTCATCCGACTCGTCAAATAGTAGAAGCACTTTTTACGAACAGGCACCACCACCGCGACGGCCAAATTATCAAACTTCGCAATCTCAATATACTCACAATACTCAGCACAGTCCATGGAACGATTCAGCCTATAGTTCAACAGGAGAAACAGGATCAAGTATACGAGAACTTCGCTCGGTGTTACCCCCACCAGCAGGCTATACACAGCGTCGCCAAGGATCATTACCGTCTCCGCGGCTACCTTTAAGTCGGCCGTTTACCAAAGACGAATCCGTCAACACGCGGCCAGATCCGTACACGTACGCAAGGGATTCTGCCTCTACAGATTCTAGCGAACACTGGTCTCAGTCAAGCAATGACAAATCTGCACAATTATCACCCATTACAAGATCCTCTTTTCGACCATCGCTACCATCGAGAGGAGCCAGTTCTCCATTCCCCATGAAGCAAAATACTCAGATGGGGCTAGGCCGTGAATCGAACCTGCTTAATGTCACCAATAGGGACGACGCTCCAGGTAAGTCAACATGGCTCGAATGGCTTGAATTTAGTGAATATCGGTGATCTAAAATGATAACCCAGCGTTAATGTCCATTGCAGCTCGCACCGTTGAGGACCATCGACAACCTGAAGATGCCCATAAACGCCGTCGTCTGTAATCCCATTGTCGCCCCAGTTATTAGCGCTATATATAGGAAATAATTCTTCACAGCTCTTATCGCCCAGCCAGACAGACCCACAAAGCAAGCTGCTCCTCTTCGAAAAAAAGGGCCACTCGCGATGTTATGCTCTAGACCGCAACATCCGCCTTTCTCTTCTGGTTTTTTTTTTTCCTCAAAACAATGAATGGAATCTCTGGGCTTTTACTTCTGTTTCTCTCTCCTCGTTAACAGCAGCAATACGTATGTACATAACTCTTCCTCAACTACAAGCTATTCATTTTCATTTCTGTTGCGGTTTTGTTGTTATTCTTTTGTTCTTTTCCTTTCCGCGAACCACAACCTCTTTTATTTTTATTTCACGTACGCACTTAAAAGCGTTTTTACATGATTTATTCAACCATTTAAAAGCTCAATCCCCTCACACCCCAAAAAAAAAAAAAAATTCAAGAACTTCGTACTTTTGCTTTCTTTAGAAGAGAAAAAATTGTAGTAGATTGCGCATTTCAGTCAACAAAGATTTACGAAACCGCCGTGATGCTGTCCCTCTTGATCTAAGCTAAATGCAATTTTAATATGCGGAAGGCGCCTCAATGCTTGCTCATGGCTTGCTGTCTTCCGTAAATGTCAGTTTCCAATTGTTTGGAACGTTGACATGTTTACCATCAATGACAAGTTCTCAGCTGTCAACTGTACTTGCCATTTTGTACACGTACATAACATTGGTCACTGCGTGCATTTTCAAAGAACTCATTACAAATATCTGTATAGGTGGAAGAAACGGATTCAGAAAGCAGCATGCACACTCCTGTTGTCTGCAGTCGTCCACAATGCCTCCTTCTTTTCCTACGGACCCCAAAAAAAAAAAAAAAGGTGTAAAAATCAGAACCGCCATTTTTCTTTTCCTCTCCATCACTTTTTTTTCTTTCCTTTTCTCCCCGTCTAAGTTCCCTCAACCAGTATGGGAGTATGCTTATCGGCTGAGGAAAGAGAGAGCCGGCAACGTAGCCACGAAATAGACAAGCAGCTGGAAGAGGACAATAAGCGACTACAACAAGAATGCAAACTGTTATTATTAGGTATAAAATGCGGAAAAAAATCCCGTATTGTATACGATGAATCTAATTTTCCCAACATCCAAAGGCAGCGGAGAATCTGGAAAATCAACTATTGTCAAACAAATGAAAATTATCCATCAGGATGGCTATTCAACCGACGAACTACTCTCTTGGCGCCTATGCGTCTATAAAAATTTAATCGAGTCCGCCAAAGATCTCCTTAATGCCATGACCACAGTAGAAGCTCAGTTCGAAGTTCCTCATAACCAAGTAGGTGGTTAAAAATAGTTTCATTTCACCATGATGGGGTCAACCTTAGCACATGGTCAAACCACAGAAGGCGGTACCAAGAATGTCCAGCATGAAAAAAACGAGCGTCCGATTGCTTAATGAAGACATCTGCATATCAGCTAAAGTTAAAATGGGCAATATCATCGGCGGAGAACAGCTTTCAAAGGGCATAGACAGGGCAAGGGGTCCTCATAAGCATTTTTCAACCAGAAAGACCCCACCATGTACCCTTTAAACAACTTTATATTTATCCATTAACTTTTTGTCGTTCTCGTCTGTTGCATTTTTAGAGTCACGCACAGGTAATTCAGGATTATGCAACCCCTACCGACCCTAAGCATATTTTCAGCCCGGAAATCATCGTCAGCATTGAAAGTGTATGGCACGATCCCATTATAAAAAGCGTTTTGGATCGTGGTGGAAGTGAATTCTACATTATGGATTCGGCACCTTAGTACGTATGACGGCTTCGAGCTTTTTTGGTTTGATTGTTTCTCACCTTTCTTGTTAACCACATTAGTTTTCTCCTAGTTTTTTATCAGAAGTGCGCCGACTTTCTGAAGCAAACTATGTACCAACTGTAGCTGATGTACTTAGAGCTCGGTTAAAGTCTACTGGTATTTTGGAAACACGATTCACCATGGGCCAGCTCAGCATCCAGTAAGTGCACGGCAGCGGCGTTTTCCTCCCAGTTCATTCAAGTGAATTCCCACTCTCTCTTTTATTTTAGTATGTTTGATGTTGGTGGACAGCGGTCAGAACGGAAAAAATGGATTCATTGCTTTGAGGCAGTGACTTCCATTATTTTTTGCGTGGCATTGAGTGAATACGATCAGGTTCTTCTGGAGGAAAGCAAACAGAATAGAATGCTGGAAAGTCTAATTCTTTTTGAATCCGTCATCAACAGTCGTTGGTTCGTTCGCTCGTCCATCATCTTGTTTCTCAACAAGGTTGACATCTTTAAAACAAAAATATCAAAAGTGCCACTAGACCGGTATTTTCCAGATTATACAGGTACAGATAAGAAAAAACAGGGGCTGGCTGTGAAAAGAGTAAAGGAATGCTACAAAGGGAAAACAGCCCAACTTTCACTTTCTAATCATGCTTTATAGGCGGAAGTGATGTGACAAAAGGCGCTAGATATATACTGTGGCGGTTTAATCAAGCGAACAGAATGAAACTTACCATATATCCCCAGTAAGTACGCTTGATAGGTTGCATGGTTACTAAATGCACAAGACCTCACATTTTAATTTGTGGTTATAGCTTGACTCAAGCGACAGATACCTCCAGTGTAAGTTACTGAGCACTCATTTTCAACGCAAAATGAAATATTGAACTGATCACCTTTTCTTGTATATGCTGTCGAATATCTAGCTCAAGTAAGTAAAACTCATACTTTTTTGTACCTTCAGCGTCACTGCGAAATTTAAAACTAATTATCTCGCTCTACTTCTCTCAACAAAAGAAAAGTATTTCAAGCCCTCGCAGAGACAATTTTGAAAAACTCCTTGGTGGACTCTGGGCTCACCTAATACCCACCGACGGACTGGTTCAAAGGGCAATTAATACCTGCCTCACTACAAAACATGTAACTTTAGAGATGAAAGATTTTTTAATGGCATTTTGAGCTTAGGAAAAAAGCAATACAAAAATTCTGGTGGTGAATTAATTCAAAAATCATTGGGTTATATGGTAGTTTTGAATAAGTGCATATACTTGAGATATTGTGTGTGGTATGAAAGGATAATGTTTGTTCATGTAAGCATAAAAGTTCAAGTAGTGAAGTGTATTAAATGTGGTGGCTATTTCATCAGGGTAAACTGTATAGCTCGCATGCTAGCGTTTGTGTATGTGTGGATGATGGAAAGAGAACACTGGCATGATGAGGAGGTATATGGTTACGGCAAAATTGTCGTCACAGGTATAACATTCTTACTGCCAACCCCAAACTTCTTTTATCCACGTAGCGATGTCTACTTCAACACCATACCACTGTTTAAGGAAAGGGTGTTCCAGCATCTTCTTAGGGCCAGGACGGTCATTGGGATCTTTGATCAAGCTGTTCGGAATAAAGGTAGACATTGTCAGCCTTTCGACTCATTTGCACATCGCCCAGTCTCCTCGTAACATGCCAATCGGTATCTGGAAACTTACCAAGTCGCCACAAAGTCCCTGCATTCTGTCGAGCGATCTTTCCCAATAGTAGGCACAGGCTGCCTTACAATGTAGTCCAGCAGTTCAAAAATCGATAGGTGTGGTTGGCCAGGCGGTGGCAAAGCTGGAGCATTTTGTGCAATTTCGATAATAGTGAGCCCAAGAGACCAAATATCGGACTGAACAGAGTACTGTGCACCTTTGATACGCTCAGGCTAAAACGAAAATCATACTATGAGTACGCAATATGGCATTGACCCGCACATGTAAGGAGAGCTTTGCGAACTTACCGCCATGTAGTACTTAGTACCAGTAAAAGTCTGCGCTAATGAATTGATAAGCTCTCCTGAAACGCCCAAGTCACACAGTTTGATGTTTCCGGCTTTGTTAATGACGATATTCGATGGCTTGATGTCTCTATGAATCACCTGCTTGGAATGAAGATAGACTAGCCCTAGGCAAACCTAATCAAAAGTAAACAAAAATGTGCATTCGTGTCAGTATGACATGGTAAATCCATCGATATAACCGACCTACTTACCGATTCTGCAATTTTGGCCAACACAGGTTCGCCAATAACGCCGCCCAGTTCTTTAGCACGTTTGTAGATATCCTCTAAACTGCCAGCTTCACAATATTCCATACAGATGGCTATGGTTGTGTCGCCGTCATCTAGGAAAGCGCCATAGAATGACACGATTTGAGGTGAATTGCAGGTTTTGAGAAAGGATAGTTCTCTCAGTATTTGCCTTTGGACATCCGGGTCCGGATCTGTTGTAATCGACTATTCAAACAAAAAACGCGTCAGGTATGATTGACACACTTTCTCAGTGATTTTCAGCATACACACACCTTCTTAGCCATGATCAAATTGGAAGGCTTGTGAAGAACTTTCATGACGGTTCCTGAGGCGCCTTCGCCAAGCTTCTTTATGTTATCAAACTCTTCAGGTTTGACTTCACCGTATTGTCTTATAAAAGAGGCTTGCGCAGAAGTGTTGTCCGAGCCATTGGGAGAGCTGGCGGAAGCATTACTAAGTGTGATGCGTGCAATGTCTTCTCTCCACGAGCTAGTGGATTCAAAGGAATGAGACGGCTTTAAGCTTAACGTGGCTTGACTTGAAGAGCTTGCCGACGTAGTAGCTGAAGTTGAAGCCTTGAGATTGATAGGAGCCAAACGCAACCCTGCCGGTTTTCGTTGAAGTTTACTCATTGGCCATGCAGTAGAAAGAGAAGCAGCTTCTGTGTTTGGATCAGCTGCATTGACTTGTTTTTCAAACGTAGCCTCCCCTACTTTAAGAAATGTGGACCTGCCCACCACCCCATTCAAACAGCCTTTCCATTTTATTCAATATGCTTCGTTCAACGTTATGTTATTTATACGCATTGCAGACGACATCTAGACACAGTTACAGTGGTGTTTGGCATACAGCTTAACTTTATCACTCAGCTTTCATGCTGTGCACCGCGCTTGCTACAAACTGTTAGAATTTTTTTTTTTTTTTTTTTCACCAGGGCCAACTAATTTGAAATGCCGACAACCCAACTGCGGCTTGTTCAAAACAGCCAGTGACTCAGAGTCTTAAAAGAAAAAAAAACCTCAGCTTTTTTAGACTTCCATCCACAGCAGTAAATTCATTATGTCTACCGATAAATTCAACTGTCGAATGTACGAGAAGGAGTTCCCAGAGGTTGATGATCTCGTCATGGTGAACGTCAGACAGATCGCCGATATGGGTGCTTACGTCAAACTTGTAAGATAATCAATCCAACGAATCAAACACCTAATCGGAAACTCGAAATTGATCTTGCGTTTTTAGCTTGAATACAATGACAGAGAAGGAATGATTCTTTTGTCAGAATTGTCCAGAAGACGTATTCGTTCCGTACAAAAACTTATTCGTGTCAACCGAAATGAAGTTGTCGTTGTCCTCAGAGTCGACGAAGAGAAGGGTAAGGCTCGTTAAGCTTTTTGTTCATCCGTTTTTCAAAATAACCAACCAGCGTTATTTCATGAAAACCAGGTTACATTGATCTGTCCAAGCGTCGTGTTTCTCCCGAAGAAATATCCAAGTGCGAAGAAAAGTACAACAAAAGCAAAGCTGTTCACTCGATTTTGCGTCATGTCGCAGAGAAGCATGATATTGCCCTCAAGGAGTTGTATGAAACTATTGGATGGCCCTTGTACAAAAAATATGGTCACGCATTTGATGCCTTCAAGATGGCTATTATGTAAGTGTCTCATCACTTTACAACTGAACGCGAACCACTGACAATTAACTCCTGCATATTATCCACCAGTCAACCTGAAGAAGTCTTCGAAGGTATCCAAATGACTGCTCAAGTTCGAGACGAGCTTGTTGGTAACATTAAGCGCCGTATGACTCCACAGCCTGTTAAAATCCGTGCACGTAAGTATACTGCTGTTTACCACATATGATCCAAATCAGCGCGCTTTAACATATCCGCTTTTTCTAATAGAACTCGATTTGCGATGTACCGGTATCGATGGTGTCAATGCCATCAAGGCTGCTCTCACTGCTGGTGAAGCTGTTTCAACTGAGGAAGTCCCCATTAAAGTCACATATCTTGCAGCACCTCTCTATGTCGTTACTGCTGATGCTTTGGACAAGCAGCTTGGATTTGAAGTCATGGAGAAGGCTATCCAAGTCATGAAGGAGACTTTGGAAGAGTTCAAGTGGTCACGATTTAAGGTCGAGAAGGATGCTCAACTTGTTTCTGAAAATGACGATCGCGACTTTGCTGCTCTTATGGCCAAGGCTGAAAAGGAAAACGAACTTGTTAGTGGTGATGAGGATGAAGGCGATGCTGTTGCTGCTGCCAGTGACGATGATATGTGAAAATAGACATTTTTGTTATCTTTTCTCGCTCTTCCCTCTCCTTTCTCATTTCCAAAAAAAAGTGCATTAGAAGTAGGCTTTGATAGTGCCTCATCCCCCTTTCGCATGTCGTATATTACACTATATATAAAAAAAAAAAATAACTATGGCTGTTGAAAAAAAAAAAAAAGAGAAAACATTTTGTTGGTAACTGCTCTGTGCAATTTTGAGCGCTGGTGTCGTTATTTCAATTCCCGACCAAAGTTCCAATAACCAAGTGGATTACGGCCACACTGATAATACCTCCTCTTTTTTTCCTTCAAGTTATTGAAATATGGTGAGCCATCTAACTTTGTTGACATGATATTGATTGCCATCCATTCTATGGATGATGGATGGATAGATAGATATCATCGACTCTGCCAACCTTTGCATCAAGAATGACATTTAGTGGAATCGGCCATCCCACATCTTGTAGACCGACATTTCGAAATATACCGCAACCATTCAACACACACACAAACATAATTCACATATCTTTTCCAATGCTGTGTGTCTTCCAAACATGCAATACGCCGAGACGATAATTTTGCACCTACCTTCCCAGAAAAAGAGACTTTGGTCGACTGTCATATTCATATATCAACGTTTCTCAAAAGAAGCTACATTCCAATCCTTTTGCATGCAATAATCGCTAATATTCTTTTTTACTTTCTTTCAGACCAAGGGTACCACTTCCTTCGGTAAGCGTCACACCAAGTCCCACACTCTCTGCAGACGTTGCGGAAACCGTGCTTTCCATAACCAGAAGAAGACCTGCGCTTCCTGCGGTTATCCCGCCGCCAAGATCCGTTCCTGTTAGTATACCCTTACCATTTTTGTTCTCACCATATGCGTCTTACTTACATTATGGCATATATAGTCAACTGGTCCGTCAAGTCTCAACGTAGAAAGACCACCGGTACCGGCCGCATGCGCCACTTGAAGGACGTCTCCCGTCGCTTCAAGAACGGTTTCCGTGAGGGTACCCAGGCCAAGAAGCAGACTGTTGCCGCCTCTGCTTAATTCCTTTTCAAAACGAAGTAATAAATCAAAAAGTTACAATGCTTTTCTATGTTACGACCCCCGTTCGCCCATTCCCTTTTCTCGACTTGAAACAGACCGACGAGTAAATGGTTGAAAAGCAAAGTGAAAATATTAATGATTATTGAATGGAGGTTGGATATTATACATTTTCTTTTAGTATACTATGCGTGGTATAACTATGCGGCTCAGATGGAGATCCCACTGCCCGAGATCAGAACCATTTTCCATCGCCTACTAGTGAAAGCTCGTTTTGAAGTTCTGAGATTAAGTCAATATTACTTTCCTCGATGCTGAGAGGAGAGGACTGCATGGTAGACGAAAAAATATCTCGGTGCCGTCTATCTTGTCTTGCCATGGCATCTGTCAGTATATTGCAGTAACTGTCGTACTTTATAATCTCTCGTCGAAGATAGTTTAATTTGTTGTGCCAGTTATTGAGAGCCTTCAATTGATTTTGTCTCCTGTTTGCAAACTAATGCGATGTTTTACCAGTGTTAGCAAGGATAGCATGTTTCCCAAAAATTTCATGTCCATGCAGATAAACAACTTGCCTTCGCTTCAATTTTTTTGTCTAGCATGCAATGTGTTTCTAATTGATCGTTTAGTTCGTCGAGATGCTTTCGGAGCTCATTCAATTGGCTGATCTCATCCAAGTGACTGGTGCCCATAGATGGTGCAGGTGGGGTCCATTCGTATACGTTGACAGTATCAGCCGACACACTCCCTTCCAGGAGCCTATCGCTCCAGCCATATTCCATGTTGATGACGCCTCCAGCAGCCGCCGCTCTGCTTTGACGAGCAGCCCAATAGTTGCAGATATCAACCCAGTCATTCACTTCTTCGGCTGAACTGACTTGAAACAAATTAACACCTCCATTGGGAAGCTGCAAAGCAAATACAAATGGTCTTTGTCGGTTGTACCCAGGAGCAGGTAAGGCGTTGGCTAAAGAATGAGAAAGCAGTATTTGATCAAGTAGATGTGTTGATGCCTGAATGTAATAAAGGGGTCAACGTCAGTGGCTAAAGCTATTTTCATCCATAATCTCGTATTTGCATTTTACCTTCCAGTTGCTGCCAATGAGATCAGTCATGGTGGACTCGTTTGTAGGTGGAGCCAACGATGATTGCAAATATGGCGTACTGCCATTCAGACTGCTAAGCCGGAACACACTTTTTCGATTGGCGTTGTCGCTCAATGCTACTCCGGCCACTGCGTAAACGCAAAGTTGGCCATCCTCTGTGTTCAAGAAGATTTCAGACCAATTGCGCTGTCTAGCTTTGATATCAGCACTTTCCAACAAATGTTTTCGGATGGCAAATCCCTGCTTGTTGTAGCGTGAATCATCAGTGGTATCTTTCTGGGTATTTTCGGCAGGGACATCTTCAATTTCACTGTCCTTTGATATACCGGCCAGTGTCACGGTTGCTGAACTGGCACTGTCCGAGATACGAGCAACTGGCTCCGCAGCATTTACTGCTACTGTAGGTGTTTCCGAAGTCTCATCTCCGAGCTATAAAGAAGTTGTTAATTTTGAGCTACAAGTGATATCGCTCAATGTTGCAGCACACTCTACCTGTTCCTTCATCTCAGCGCTAAATGTAAATAGCATGCTGCTTCGCACAGAGCGTCTTATCGAGCCCATACGACGTTTCAGATATCCATTCTTCCTTGCACCCGGCTGCAGTGGCTGAAGAATTTGATTGCCCTTCACGGAAGCATACATATCTCGCAGTAAGCTCTCCATTTGGTCTTCCCATACCTTGCTCAGCTGGATGGCTCGGTTATTCTGTTCCACTGGTGTACGAGTATCACGAACGGTCATCATAGTGTTTTTGACAAAAGCTGACCGAGTCATTCTAGTATGGCTACCCTGCGCGACGTGCAAATCTGTGTTCAAAAGCAATAGAGAATATACCACGGCATAGACAACATCTGCAAAGATATATGTTAAATTTGGTAGTCGACTTTTACTGCAATTTCTCGCCATGAACATACCTGAGGTACCGAAAAGGCTATCTGGATTACAGGCCCAATAACGTCTTGCAAACACCTCAAGCACTCTATCAATGACCTGTGCTTCTGCTTTAAGATACAGCTTGCTGCATAATTTTCTGGTGCAAATAAAGCCCATTAGTCCCAGTAAGCCAAATGTAATATTTTGCTTGTTTCCACACAATCCACATGTTTTCATGCTTACCTGAATGCCGTATCCAGTCGCATATGTGAGAAATCGAATTTCTTCATGTACAAGTGTAGCGCTCTAGCATTCAGACTTTTGCTAAATGGACGGAGATAACTTCATGTCAGATACCGGCATTTTGCCATATTTATACTCATTCACTAACCTTTGTCCGAGCCATTCTGTCATAGCCTCTTTCTCTACAAATGACTCGTCCTCGTCCCATAGAGCCTCAGCGGCTCGAGCAGCGTCATCTTCGTCTTCATCTGCCGATACTGGGGTGATCTCGAATTGTGGGGCGGACAATTGTCGCGGGTCCTTAAGGTCGGTGATTTCTAAGGACTCGTTACCCGCCATTAAGTCATCGAAACTTTTGGAAAAACTGTCAACGAAAAATCGAACCTCCTTGGGAGTGGAGACAGCACTAGAAGGTGACAGGTGAATGTCGGGTACAGAGACTAATGGCGTAGGTTTCTTTCTTTCATTAATTTTTCCTGTCTCAGTTTTGTCACTGTTTGTGTCGGTTTGCATATCGCGAATGAGCGAGGATCTTAACCCTTGTAAACTTTGCAAGCTGACCCTCTTGTTTCCCTCCAAGCTAGACCTCTTCCATTCAAGCATGGCTTTGACTAGACTATCGGGGGGTGGGGCCTTGAGGTCAAAGCTGTTCCTCTTCACCGGTTCGTCCATGATATTCAATACCAGACCTCCGGCACTACCGAAATTGTGTCCACTAAGGCGTTTTGATAATTTTGCTTCTGCTTTAGCTCGCTCCGCTTCCTCGGGTTCAAGTGCGTCAACGAAATCATCGCTATCAAGATCCGAGTCACTCGACACATCATCCAGTGCAGAATACATGCTCGCAGATTCATACTCGGTAGAAGTGGCTGTGGCATTGGACTGGGTGGATCTTCTTGCGTCGTTACTAAGATCCATACCGGTATTAGGCACCAACGGTAAAAGTTCACATTGAAACTGTGAAGGGGCGACGAATTGCTGACCATTAGTATGAATAGCTGTTTCTGTAGTGGTAGGTACAGTGTGATCATGGTGCAAGTCCTCCAAAGCTGCTTTGCTCAATACATGGGTTTCACGAACGCCACCTTTCGTCTCGTTTAACATGCGATTGACACCGCCATCTGATGAATTATCGACCTTCAATACTAGTGGTTCATCCACAACAGCTTGAATATCTTCGGAGCCAAATGTGTTGTAAATTGACATTGTACCATCTGACTTTCTTTTGTCGAACTCCACCGACTTTTCAGTTGGCTGCGCCTTTCGTCTGAGACTCGAAGTTCGTACTGGAGGATGGAACTGTTCGCTTACGGACTTGTGCATGATTGGGCGACTGTTCATGGTCACTCCAAGCGGAGCTACCTTGTTCTGTGTATTACCTTGAGCGAATGAATGCAAAAGCTGCTTATCAACATCAAAGTATGGGGCAGATGTTGAGGTTGTCATTTGAGGTGGTGGCCGAGAAACCAAATGAGAGTTCGCGTAGGTATGTGTTGTCTCACTCTTGGAAGTGGAATGTGGTGATAATACGATAGGCGGGCTGATATGATGTGGTTGCTCAACTGGTTTCCTACGTATCCATTCCCATCCTTTGCGCATAGTACTCTTTTGAAGTTTACAACCAAAAAGAGATAATATTTGATATGTCAGTGTTACAGAGCTCGGTGACCACCCATATGATTGTCCGAATTTTTTTTT